>NW_028270162.1:29244709-29544709 GCF_037043375.1 Chiloscyllium plagiosum | reverse complement strand
TTTCCACATACCACCCTGTCCCCTGGCCAATATCTCTGTCTCAGGCTTGCTGCAGTGCTCCAGTGAAGCTCTGCGTAAGCTGGAAGAGCAGCACCTCATTTTCTGCTTGGGGAACCTGCAGCCTTCAGGGTCAATGGTTTTAGGGCCTGAACACCTTCTCCCATGTCCTTACCCCAGTCTCCATACTCCAGGCCTTGTCATCACATGGGCTGTTACCACAAACATCCCATTGTCAGCTATTACTTGTCCCCATTAGCAACTATTGATTCCTCAAGCTGACCTTTACCCATTCCTTTGTCCAAACTACTTTGCTTTCCCTGGGCTCCATCACCATCTATCGTTTATTCCTCCCCCTTCCCTTTCCCCCACATCTTTAGTATAAATGCCAACTTTTTCCTAGCTACCATCAGTTCTGAAGAAGGGTCACTGGACCTGAAACGTTAACTCTGCTTTCTCTCCATAGATGCTGCCAGGCCTGCTGAGTTTTTTTTTCCGAGCAGTTTATGGGATTTACAGGTTGTTTGAAGAAAAATTTCACCCGGAGGGTGGTGGATCTCTAAAACTCACTGCCTCAAAAGGTGGTAAAGGCAGGAACCATGAAGTGTTTAGCTGAGCACTGAAACAAGGCTGTGGGCCAAGTGCTGGAAAATGGGATTAGAGCAGGTCAATAGGTGGAAGTGACCGGCAGTGAGGGGGCTGAACAGTAATTGCACTAATTGTTTTCTGTTTACTTCCCCTCAGCATATTTGAAGCGCAGATACGGATTAATAAATGGTGGATCTGATAGTGATTCTCCAAGCACCCAGTCAGAATCGGCTAGTCCTGGCATTCAGCATCAAGTATTCCATCATTACCAGGTCAAAAAACCCAGAGTGGTGCTTGCTCCTGAGGAGAAGGAGGCCCTGAAGAAAGCCTATCAGTTAGAGCCATACCCTTCTCAACAGACCATTGAGGCCCTAGCCTCTCAACTGAACCGTAAGACTAACACAGTAATCAATTGGTTCCATAACTACAGGTTAGTATAATGATGTGAATGGGCTTTTAAACAAACTTGTGTCTAAATTTAACATGATTGTATCCTCCAGTAGAGGATAACCAAAAATTCAGTAAGGGGGCAGAAGATGAAAATATGAAAGTAAGCTAGCTAGCTATTTAAAAGAGATTTTTTTTAAGATATTCAAAAAGGTAAGAGCCAAGCGTGGACATTGGACCACTGGAAAATTGAGGCTGGAGAAGTAGTAATGGGGAGAAAAGAAGTGGCAGATGAACTGAGTAGATACTTTGCATCAGTTTCACAGTGGAAGATGCCAGGAGCGTACCAGAACTTCAAGAGAGTCAAGGAGCAAAAATGAGTGTACTGGTCATCACTAAGGAGAAGGTGCTGAGGAAACTGAAAGTTCTGAAGGTGGAGAATCACCCACACCACATGGACCACACCCCTGAGTTCTGAAGGAGATGGCTGAGGAGATGGTAGAGGCATTGGTGATCTCTCAGGAATCACTGGAGTTAGGGAGGGACCCAGAGGACTGGAAAATGGCTAACATAGCACCCCTGTTTAAGAAAGAAGGGATGCAGAAGACAGGAAACTGTAAGTCAGTTAGCCTGACCTTGGTCATTAGTAAGATTTCAGAGTCCATTATTCAGGATGAGATTGCAGGGTATTTGGAAGTGCATGGTAAAATAGGACAGAGTCAGCATCGCCTCGTCAAGAGGAGGTCATAACTGACAAATGTGTTACAAATGTGGCAAACGAGGAGCTATTGAGCAAGTTAGGCAAATAAGAGCCTGTGCACACTATCTATTTGGATTTCCAGAAGGCCTTTGATAAGTTGCCATACAGGAAGATGCTAAATAAGATAAGAGCTCATGGTAATATGGGAAAAGTATTGGCATGGATAGATTGGCTGAGCGGCAGGGAGTAGGGATAAAGGGACTTTTTTCAGGATGGCAGCCTAGTGGAATACTGCGACGGTCAGTGTTGGGATCATATCTATTCATCTGGATGAAGGAACTGAGGGCATTGTTGCTAAGCTTGCAGATAGGGGGAGGGACAGGTAGTGTTGAGGAAGCAAGAAGGCTGCAGAAAGACTTAGACAGGCTAGGAGAGTGGGCAATGAAGTGTCAGATGGAACACAATAATGGGAAAGTATGAGGTTATGCACCTTGGTCGGAAGAATAGAGGCATAGATCATTTTCTAAAAGGGGAAAGTCTTCAGGTGAGGATGTGGGCATCTGGGAGGTAGGACAAAATGGCTGAAGGAGCTGCACAAAATGGCTTCTGCATTGTCAAACTGCACTGAACCAGACAGAAACAAGAAACTGCAGACTGATGTAGATCTGATTAATTGCAGAACTAATGGTTTGACCCTAACCACAGGCAGGGCAAATACAATTCTAAGAGCAGGTTGTTTACAAGAAATTGTGATAGGCTAAGGCAAAAATGCACGAGGGCCTCACACAATTTGATTGGTTGTTACTATGCGATCATGTTCCATGTCTGACTATGAACAATGTATATAAACCCTATGCAAACTCTGTAAGTCATCGGATTCTTTTGGTGGTCTAGGAGTACTCATACTTCTGGGCTAATCAGAGTCTCCCGACCCGGCCGTATCAAAGAATAAACGATTGTTTGTGTGATTGACAAAGTATCATTTACAGGTGTGTTTATTGACCGATCACGGAGCCGAGACCCACCCCGGAGTCCAGATCTTCAGGACCAAGGGCATAGCTTCAGAGTGAAGGAGCAGCTCTTTAGAACTGAGATGAGGAGGAATTTCTTCAGCTTGAGGGAGGTGAATCTGTGGGACTCATTTCCACAAAAGACTGTGGAGGCCAAATCATTGAGTGTATTTAAGACAAAGATTGGTAAGGGGATCATGGGTTACAGGAAGAAGGCAGGAGAATGGGATTGAGAAATATAATCAGCCATGATTAAATGGTGGAGCAGACTTGATGGGCCGAGTGGCCTAATTCTGTTCTTATGGTTTATCTTATAGTTTGATGTTTATGGTATTCTGTGGTATTTTATTTGCATTTTGTCCAGATGGAATTATGTGCATATTTTAATTTTGTTTCCCTAGTATAAATTTAATTTTCAATTTTCTGTGCTTGTTCTTGTTCAAATCTTAATAGTTTAACATTGCTTTCTGCTCACTGACCTTCAGCTTTGTTATGGTCAGTCTTTATTTCCCTACCTGAATAGCTTAGAAGGAAAGGGGGGGTATTGGAAGCAGAACTGCGCATCATCTTCTGATTTTGGATAGGTAGATTAAAGAAGAACAGCAATGTTGGAGTGTGGAAGACTCGAAAGTGTTGAAAATTTCATCCAACTGAGAGAAGTTGTCAAAGTTCCAATTAAAGGTCACTTGTGTGTACTTGCTGACTCCAGTTTCCCAGGTAGTACCTGCAGAGATTCCGTCTCCACAGGAACCTAAGAATTAGAAATAAGGGTAGACCAATCAGCCCCTCAAGCTTGCTTTGCTGTGCAGTTAAATCATGGATGATCTTTTACCTTCATGCCATTTTTCTGCACTGTCCCCATTTTATCAAACCTGGACGTTGCCTGGGCTGAAGAGAAACTAAACAGGCTGGGTTGTTTTCCTTGGGGTACAAAAGGCTGAGGAGAGACCGGGTTGAGCTGTACCGAGTTCCAAAGAGCACAGGCAGTGTAAATAGGGAGAAAACTTTCCCCTTAGTAGTGGGGCCAAGAACCAAAATGCAGTTTTAAGGTAAGGAGTAAGGGATTTGGAGGAAGTGGATATCTAAAACTCATTGCTAGAGAGTGATAGAGGCGGGAACATTCAAAACATTTGAGAAAGATTTAAATAAGCACTTGAAATGGTATAGCATGTAAGGCTATGGGTCAGAAGCTGGAAAAATTGTTTTAGAATAGATGGGTGTTTGATGCTTAGCTCAGAAATGTTGTGTCAAGGTGCCTTTCTGCATGCTATTTCTAGGACTCTAAATTAAAGTCACGGATGCGGATGTTGCCCAGTATTTATTGCCCAACCCCAATCGTCATGGAGAAGGTGGTGGGGAGCTGCTGCCTTGAACTGCTGCAGTCCATGTGGAATGGGTAAACCCACAGTATCCATTAGGAAGGGAATTCCAGGATTTTGACACAGCAACACTGAAGGAACAGTGATATATTTCTAAGTCAGGATGGTGACAGAAGGGGAATAAAATGTTCTTTTTCAGAATGGAACCTGGTGACAAGTAGGGTCCTGCAGGGTTCAGTGTTTGGGGCAAGCTGTTCACTTTATATATAAATGATCTGGATGAAGGGACCTGGGTGCATTCTGGCGAAGTTCGCCGATGATACGAAGTTAGGCGGACAAGCAGGTAGTTCTGAGGAGGTGGGGAGGCTGCAGAAAGATTTAGACAGTTTAGGAGAGTGGTCCAAGAAATGGCTGATGAAATTCACTGTGAACAAGTGCAAAATCTTGCACTTTGGTAATAAAGAACACATGCGTGGACTATTTTTTAAACAGTGAGAAAATTCCTAAAGCCAAAGTACAAAGGGATCTGGGAGTGCTCGTCCAGGATTCTCTAAAGGTTGATTTGCAGGTTGAGTCCGTGATTTAAAAAACAAATGTAATGTTGTCATTTATCTCAAGAGGGTTGGAATGTAAAAGCAGCGACTTTATAAAGCTCTAGTTAGACTCCATTTAGAATACTGTGTCCAATTTTGGGTCTCACACCTCAGGAAGGACATAGTAGCACTGGACCATGTCCAGTGGAGATTCACACAGATGATCACTGGAATAATAGGCCTAACATATGATGATCAGCTAAGGATCCTGGGATTGTATTCATTAGAGTTTAGAAGGTTGAGGGGAGAACTAATTGAAACTTACGTGATAATGCATGGCTTAGAAAGGGTGGGCGCTGGGAAGTTGTTTCCGTCAGGCGGGGAGACTAGGACTCATGGGCACAGCCTTAAAATTAGAGAGGGTCAATTGAGAATGGAAATAAAGGAGATATTTCTTCAGCCAGAGAGCAGTAGAGGCCGGGACGTTGGGTGTCTTCAAGGCAGAGATTGATAAATTCTTGATCTGGCAAGAAATTAAGGGCTACAGGGAGAGTGCGGGTAAGTTGAATTGAAACGCCCATCAGCCATGATTAAATGGTGGAATGAACTCGACGGGCCAAATGGCCTTGCTTCCACTCCTATGTCTTATGGTCTTATGATGACTGGCTTGCAGGGGAAATTGCAGGTGGTAGTATTCCCATGTATTTGCTGCCCTTGTGCTTCCAGGTGGTAGTGGTTGTGCGTTTGAAAGGTGCTGTCTGAGGGTTAGGTAAATTTCTGCAGTGCATCTTGTAAATAGTACACACTGCTGCTACTGAGTGTCATTGGTAGAGGGAATGGGTATTTGTGGACGCGCCAATCAAGTGGAAGGTTTTGCTCTGGATGGTGTTGATCTTTGACTGTTTTTGGAGTTGCACTAATCCAGGCAAATAGGGCGTTTTCCATTACACTCCTGTCCTGTGCCTTGTCAATGGTGGACATGGTTTGGGGTGTCAGGAGGTGACTTACTCGCTGCAGGATTTCTAGCTTATGACCTGCTCTTGTACACATAATATTTAACATAATTCAGTTTCTTGTCAAGCAGCTGAAAATGGCTGGGCCATTTTCTGAGAAACTCCTGCAGTAAAGTCTTGAGACTAAAAAGATTGCCTTCCACTAATCACAACTACCTTTGTGCAGGATATGACTCTATTCAGTGTAGACTTTATCTGATTTCCATTGACTCCAGTCTTGCAAGGGCTTCCTGATGACACAATCAGTTAATACTGGCTTGATGTCTTTCATATCTAGAAATCTATCAGTCGCTGTCTTGAACATTGCCATTGATTAAGCTTCAACAACTCTCTGGGGTAGAAAATTCCAAATATTAACTCCCATTCTGAGTAGAAAAGTCCTCCTCATCTAAGTCCTAAATGAACCTCTTGTACTGAAACCATGTCCCTTTTTTTCTGGAATCCCAAGCAGGAAATGCATTTTTCCTGTATCAAGCTCTGTTAGAGTTTTGCATGTTTGAATAAGATGACTCCTCAGTCTTCTGAACTCCAGAGAATACAGATTGAGTCTCCTCCGTCTCTCCAATTAGGTTAATCCTGCTGTCCCAGGGATGAATCTGATGAACCTTCATTGCAGTTTTTCTATGGCATTGTACAACAGGCAGAAATGTTACTGTCGTCTTCGAGGCTTGTCCTGGGTTTTGCTCTTCAAGTGAATGTGTGGTGCGAATTAAATGTGCTTTCATCGGAAGCTTTTGCGGAAGCTATTTTCTTGTTAACAAGTCTTTTAAATTTTCCAGTTGCATTTGACGGCAATATAACAAGATTCTCTCATTTTAAATGGTCGATTATTTTAAAAAGCAAATTGCCAGTTGTATATAAAATGATCACAGTTCATGTTAGGTTAACGTCTTCAAATGATTGTGTATTTGGGCCTTAGAAATCTTTGACCTAATCAATGACTGAAGGATAACATATAACAGTTTAAAAATGTATTTGATAATGAAATTCAATTTCATTGTACATGTTTTCCAGTCAAATTCCATCTGCAAACTTTCTGGCAGACATATGGGACTGAGTTTTCAAAGGATGTAGGGTCAGGATCCAGTATAGGCAGCATTTCGGAATCGCATTGCCAAAGGTTGTCTCAGGATACCAGTGCCTCTGGGACAGTTGATAGTTTTCAAAGGGCTGGCAGTGAGGGAGGAATTGAGCTGCAGCCAATTAACAGCCCTTAAGGAGCTTGTGAAGGGTCCTGCGCAATTTTCAATGATTTTTCTTTGGTGAGTGTGAACAGATGTTTCACTCTAGTCCAGGGCTGCTGAGATTACCATTGGTCTCAAGTAGGTTTCTTTGACGTTATTTTTTCAAATGTGAGAGGCCAGCAAGCACCAGTTTCTCTTTGCCTTGGCTTCACTCCACTGAGTTTGACTTGCTGGCCAGTTGATGAGCTTCCTGCTCTAGCTTTATAGATCTCTATGGTAGCTGCTGTCTTCCCTGGCTGCTGGTGCCAGTCAGAAAGCTCCTGCTTCCTTGACTCTGAGGGTGTCTCCTGACCAATTCGTCCGGTTGCACTTCAAAGTAGTGTCACAAGCAGTGCAGCTGAAACACCGAATTGGAACCTGGAATTCACTTTGAAGATCCAGCCCCTGATGTCCTGAAATGCATCCAGATTGTCCAGCTCACTGAATCCTGGGCTAATTCCAATTACCTGGACAACTCTTAACTCATTGAAAAAGGCATTGAAGTGAGAGGAGCCACGCAGCATCAGCAGAAAATGAAATTCCCTATTTCTTGAGGAAGAACTGTGCCAGGAGCTCTGTATTTTCTAGGGCAACATGTGACACTGTTCAATAGCCCTAAGGGAAAGGATCCTAAACTATCACACAGTGATTATAGTGACAAAAAAAAGGGACCCAACAAAAGTGCTAAAATATTTGAGTGATTTTGAAGTGATTCTAAAGTTAAACATCAATGCTTCTAAAGTAAATGAATCACCTCATAGTGCAAAAAAAAACCATCACCAGTTGATCTTTTCTTCTCAGGTTTAATTTTCAGATTACCTGACTAATTTGTTTAATGAGGCTATAACTAATGCTGTCCTAACCACTGATATTTTCACTTCTGTAGGTCACGTGTTCGAAGAGAAACACTTGTTGAAGATCTTCAGGAGAATGACACAGACCAGGAGCCAACCAGTTATCGAGGGTATACAACCCACAATCATTCTCTTAGTGTTGGTCCACCACAGAGTTCTGACTCTGAGCCAGAAGACAAGAAAGCCATGTTTACTGAAATGAAGGACAAACGACCACCATTGGAGGCAAATGAGGTGGCGAACAGGGAGATTAAACAGGAATTCTGTGATCATTGTGAAGAAGAGGGTTATGACCATTGTGATACCTGTTGCATTCAAAATGACACAGGAAGCGCTGGTTCATTTGTACGCCTCCCTGGCACTGTAAAACAGGAGAGAGTAGGGACAGGCTGCAATCACGAGACACATTCATTAAAGACTACCACGGTGCTGCATATCCAGAATCCTCAGTGCTTGATCATTGGTTCCTCTAATTATGAGAAAATTCATGTTAACTCCTCGGACCTCATGTCTCCAGACAACTCGCCAAAGCCTAATGCAAGCGTTTCTGCGCCAAAAGATACAGAAACCAATGGCCTAAACCCTAACAGTTTCAAAGCATTCTCTGAACCTCCATGTGGTAATCTGGAGGTGACTCTGAATCCTCCTTCTGCAGCATCTTCTCCAGGCTTAATGCCAGTTTCTCCAGTGCCGATCTCTTCTGCTCCCATCTCTCCGTCAGTGCCTACTATTTCAAAGGGGCAGTGCTTGGTCCCTGGCACTGATGTGGTTACTTTACAGTCGAGCACAAAGTTAAATAAAAGTATCCAGAGGCGGCATGCAAAGATGGCGAATCTGAACAACATAATTCATCGACTTGAAAGGGCAGCGAATCGAGAAGAACCTACAGACTGGGAGTTCTAATGAAATGTTTTTTAGTGAGCAGTGACTTTATTATTTGCAAAATAATAGGATGCAACTCTGAACTCTTCAAGAGTAGGAAGAATTTTAAATGTTTAATTTAAATTGAGACTTGGCAAAGCCAAAACTGCAGTAATTTTTGCTGGAGAATTGAATTTTATGAATTTACTCTTCAATTAATCTTCCAGAATCGCATTTAGCATCTGAGGAAAAAAAAATTGACCACTATTTTAAACAAAAAATTCAAACAACTTTTAGAAAAAATATTTATTTGTACAAGTCTTATATTAAGGACTGGTTGCAAACTCTGCTGTAGCAATTTTCCTATTTGCCATTAGCTACAGAATGAAAATAACAAACATTGATTTTGTGCCACTAAATGCACACTTGAAGTCCTGTAGTTTGCCACAGGAAGAGATTAAAGACGATAGTATAAAGCCATTAAACAGCACTATGATCCAGAAGGCTGACCAAATTTGCTAGCTTATGGATAGAAATTGTTTTCTTAAATTTTGTCTGCAAGACAACTAATTCATATTAACAGAAGTGGACTCTGATATAGTCAAGAAGACTCTAAAAATAGGAACCTCAACACCATGAACTATGTACTTAGTTATTGGTCATGTGTTTTCAAACATTTGTAACACAGGGTGTTATGTGCAATTGTATATGTTGTAGAAACTTCTGCAATAGCCTTCCTTGAACAAGATGTAGCATGGTACGTGATTAACTCTTCTCCCCCATTAGTCATTCACCCATGGTGTTCTGAAGAATGCCAAAAGCCTAATGAACAGAACTTTGCCTGACAAAAACAAATAATTTTGGAGTTTACATTTTGTTTTTCTAACCAACTATGAATCAAATCGGAAATGTTAACAAGGCAGCTGATTAAAATCTCTGGTTTTGAAGGAGAAATTCTACTTCCTGAATTGCAGTGGTCTGGTGTTCAGCAATAGCACACTGTTCTGTGCATGAACATCCTCTGTTACTGTAACACAGCTGGCCTTTTCAAGTCAGTCTTGATTTTTGTCCACGTTTTGAAGTTTTCTTTTCTCACTTTTTAAGATAGAGTTGATGTGATGGCATTGGTGTATTCTCTCATTACAGAAGGTTGATGTGGCTTTTGGCTCTTCAGGATTTCCTCTAGCACTTGATTTTGTCTTGTACCAGATCTAATTCCTGTTTTGCTCAAGGCCACGGTAATGCACTTGATCATATTCAGCTGATCCTTTTTACCCCTATGTTCATCTTATCTTTTGTATCTGTTAAAAAGAAAACATGAAGGCTGATCTTTGCCCAGCCTTTGTAGTTTTTCTTTGCACTCGGTCACTAAATACAGTATATTTCTGTTTGCATTGTGTAAGAGGATGGACCTGCACATTGATTTATTCTCTGATGCAGTTTCCCAAATATGTTTTTTATGTCTCTGTATTTGGATTAGTTGTTTAAAATATTACAGATCTGCAACAGTCCAAGTAGTAGGACAACTAAAGAGCTATTCAAAAGAAAACAAACTGAATTGCAATGACATTATTGCTTTCATAACGTTGTTCATTCTTATGTTATCACCAATGTTTTATGGTTCTTCTTTTAAAGGCAGCTGATTTTTTTTCTCCCCTGAGAAGTATAGACAAAAAGAATAAGGACCAGCTCAACAAAAGTCAAACAAATTAAAATTGACACAAAGTAAGAGAAAATGCAATCAAATAATTGACTTCATCATTTAGATTTAGTACCCTTTAAAGGCTAGTTTATCTGACTAATAAACTAGTGGATACTGCTTTATTTGATGTGATTCTAAAGTATACACTTTGTTTCATGCATTATGCATGCAAGTACACCCTGCAGATCAATCACAAAATGGCAACTGTATTAAACCAATTGTCATAAAAACTCTGTGCAACTGTTGCTGAATTAAAGATGTGCAGTTTTTAATGTGACAGTTGAGTCAATACAGTCAACATTTAACAATCAATCTATCGGACACATTCAACAAGGAAGTCTGTCTGAACAGAATACTGTTTCAGGCAAGAAAATATGAACATCCAGGCAAATTTCACCCTTCAAATCCATACTTTGAAGTTGCTTAATGCTGGAAATCAATTTCTCTTTACACATCCTCTATTTGGAAATGTCGCTTTACACTATTCAGCTGGAAAGATGTCACTTCAATTACATTTATCTCTGTCATTATCTGTAATTCATCTTTTTTTTAAACCTGCCAGCAAAATTCAGGCATTCTTCCAAGCCGTGAAGTTTCTAAACATTTTTGTTCTTGAGACTTGAAACATTCAGCAACCAGCATTACTACCATCCGATGATCAGTAAATATCATTTGATTAGTAAATATCATTAGATCAGCAAATACCATAGATTTTTGTCTGGAAATTTGCAGAAAGTGGCAAACGAATTGGTTCATTACACTTGCTGCTGGCCAAAAACTTTCAGTGTCTGCCCCATTGTGGGGTGAGGTGGGAGCAAGGGGAGAGAGCTGGGACTTGTATGAATACCGCAGGGACCTGTGTCTTCAGCTCACTAGATGCAATCTCAGCCAGCAAGTGCAATTGAGTAAATTCTATTCCGTGTTAAATCCTGTTCAGAAAGCTGGGATTGAATGAGTATCATGACCATGTTTCAGAGGTTTCTTCAGAGTGGTCCATGAACTAGGAATTTGCATAAGCTCATAAGGAGCCCCATTTTAGTTTGAATGCTTCAGTATTAAAATAACCAGCAGTGTAACCTTATGTTTTAAAGACAATGAAAGGATAGTTTATTATACAAATTCTGAAAGATACTTAAGTAAAAGCGCTAAAGTCACTAGCTAAAATACATAGATTTAAAGTAGGTAAAGGTTTAAAAACTACAAATGAAGTTGAAAATGAAAAGAAGTCTCTGTCTTTGCAGCCTTGGCTAGCTTCAGGATTTTCTTTCAGAAGAGATGGAGTTCAAGCTTGAAGTCAGATTCCAGGGCAGTAGATACACGGGAACACCACCACCTGCAGGCTCCCTTCCAAATCTCTCACCATCCTGGCTTGGATGTATCACCATTCCTTCACTGTCGCTGAGTCAAAATCCTAGAATTGCCTCCTTAAGGGCATCGTGGGTCAACCTACAGCACATGGACTGCAGTGGTTCAAGAAGGCAGCTCACAACCACCTTCTCAAGGGCAACTCGGGACAGGCAACAAATGGTGACTGGCCAGTGATTCCCACGAAGAATTTAATAATAAACAAAGCTGTTCCTTAGCTTCTGTATCAAATATTTTGAGGTTATTCCAGGAAAGATGTTGTGAACTTTGAAAGAGTTCAGAAAAGATTTACAAGGATGTTGCCAGGGTTGGATGGTTTGAGCTACAGGGAGAGGTTGAATAGGTTGGGGCTATTGCCTCTGGAGTGTCAGAGGCTGAGGGATAACCTTATAGAAATTTATAAAATCATGAGGGGCATGAATAGGGTAAATAGAAAAAGTCTTTTCCCTGAGGTGGAGAAGTTCAGAACTAGGGGGCATAGGTTTAGGGTGAGGGGGAAAGATTTAAAAGGGACCTAAAGGGCAACTTTTTCATTGCAGAGGGTGGTGCGTGCATGGAATGAGCTGCCAGAGGAAGTGCTCGAGGCTGGTACAATTACAACATTTAAAAGGTATCAGGATGGGCATATGAATAGGAAGAGTTTAGAAGGATATGGGCCAGGTGCTGGCAGGTGGGATTAGATTGGGTTGGGATATCTGGTCGGCATGGATGGGTTGGATCAGGAGTCTGTTTCCATGCTGTACATCTCAGTGACTCTAGGTAGACTAAGGAGCAGTACCAAGGACAGAAATTGCAGGGCCTACTGCTGTTCCTGGTCTGGGCCCCCAGTCCCATTACCTGACCTGAGGATGGCAGCCTCATTCCTGACTCGAGCACAGCGGCCACACCCTTGATCTGAGCACAGGGCCCCACTAGGACACGGAGTCCTGGTTATGGGACCATGACGTGGCCCCTTTGTCCCAGGCCCTGCGATGCAGAACGGAAGTGGGAGGGTAGCACTTTAATGGCTTTGTAGGATGTGCCCTTTGGTAGCCTCGTTCAGTATAGCAGTCCTAAAGTTGCTTGCTCTGTCTCCCTAATACAAGCAGTTTCAAGTTTCAGTTTCAAATGGCTATCTTCTGCCAGCTTTTATCATAATCAAACAAACTGGGTATAAATGTTAAGCTAGAATCATTGTTCCACAAAACAAAGTCAGTTGTGCAGGAATTCTTGGTGGTGACACTCTTCCTGGCTCTTGCTCAAAACTAATAGTTGGAATCTTCACAACATTTGAGCATTCAATGGACAACATTGATATTCTTAAATTATCTAATGACCTTTTGTGGTTGATATCCAGCCAAATTGTCTGCTTTGGCTGCAGCTAAAGTGACAAGGAGAAGTCATGTGACCTTTACTATTAAAGAGACATGAATTTTACAGTACAAAAGGAGACCATTCCACCTACTCTGTCTGTACTGGCTCCTGAAAGAGCTACCCAGCTCGTCCCATTCTCCACCCCTATCTCCATAACCCTGTAAATTCATCACTTTCAAATATATATCTTGCTCTCTTCTGAAATCTCCTGTGGAGTCTAGCTCTATCACTCTCCCAGATAGCACATTTGGGGCCATTTTATAAAACTCTGTATCCATTTTAAAGACAGATCAGCTTGCTATACAAAATTTGATATATGTTCATGGTAAGAGAGGTAGGGAGACAAAATGAAATATGTATAAGTTTTTTTAAGAAACTAATTATTTAAAATTTGAGGGAATGAGACCTCACACTAAAAGTAACTTTTCAGTGCCAGAGTTTGTTTGGTCCTAATTAAGCCTTACCAGAGTCAAAGATTCTCAAATTTGAAGAGAAAAGCCCCTGCGTTTCCTCAAGTTTTTAGTGAGCATTTTGTAGGAAAATGCTTCAACGTTATGCTGTGCATACGATTAAGGGTGATTCTCCTGCTCCTCAGATATTGCCTGACCTGCTGTGCTTTTCCAGCACCACACTCTAGATATAGGATTTAGGATGTCATGTTGAAATTGTACAGGATGTTGGTGAGACTTCTTCTGGAGCACTGTATGCAGTTCTTTTTTCCCTGTTATAGGAATTGAATTATTAAGATGGTGGAGGTTCAGAAGAGATTTTCCAGAACGTCGCCGGAAATTGAGGGTCTGAGTTATAAGGAGAGGCTGCATGGGATGGGACATTTTTCACAGGAGCATAGGAAATTGAGAGGTGACCACATTATTTTATAAACCTTTATAAGGGGTATAGTTAAAGCGAATGGTAGGTGTCTTTTCTCTAAGATGTGGGATTTCGAGACTAAAAAGCATATTTTTAAGGTGAGAGGAGAAAGATATAAAAAAAACACGAGGGGCAACTTTTTATACACAGGATGGTATGTGTGTGGAATAAACTTCCAGAGGAGGGGTTGGATGTGAGAACAATTACAACATTTAAAAGACATTTGGATAAATACATGAATAAGAAATGTTTGGAGGGATATGGGCCAAGCGCAGGTGGGACTAATTTTGTTTGGATTTATGATTGGTGTGGCCTGGTTGGACCAAAGGATATCTTTCCATGCTCTGTGAGCATGATTTCAGTGTGAAATTCAATTCATAAACAAAAACATGATCATTGTTTTAAAAGACACAATTTATCCATTTATCTATTTTAGTTAACAAAACCCGGAATTTGCTCCAAAGCTATGTCTCTTAATATAAAGGACACAAATTCCTTACTGCAGTTACTCACATAAATTCCCAATCTGAATTCATCTGAAGGAGTCCAGAGGGGGAAATATCAGTGTGCAAAAGTAAAGTGTCTGGAAAGGAAGATAGAAATAGCATTAAAATTGAATAGGTTAGAAAGCAATTCAAAACTGTTTTAATATCGTAAAATAAATAAACTTTTCAGTACCTCAAACATGTGGGAATACACAGGACCAAAAGGTACCATTCGTCCCACAAACCTCTTTGAAAGAGCTTTACAATTAGACCAGTCACTTCACTGTTTCTCCATAGGCTTGCTTTTTTTCACTTTTTAGGTATATTTCTGTACTGTTAGGTTCAAAGTACCTAACGGCTTCCTTTAGCTCTGAACAAAATTATTATAAGGCATATGTGCTTTGATATAAAGCAAATTTAATAACAATCTAATATATATTAGAAACATATGCAAACTAATGAGTGAATCTATTAGCTTAACCTACATAATATAATCAAGTTTAGGTAGATGTAATGAGTAAGTCTGTTAGCTTAAACTACTTCAGACATATTGAACAACGAGTCTCACTGCCTTCCATGAGTCGGGGACTCGGCTTTGAGCTGGCTGGTCGGGAGGACCCAGAATTCCTGGCACCAGTCACGATCCTGCTCCAAGATGATGACCGATGAGTGAGAGAATCCCTGATATTGATACTATTCTAGTGACGTGCTGTATCACCATTTCATTGTGCTTTCAGTACTCTTCCATTGTGCAGACAATAAGTTGAAAACATCATCAAGGTGGTCTTATTGTCAAGTACATAAAATAATGGTTCCCCTAGACAATCAAAGTCATGCAGTTACACAACAGCCAAAATAAGCTGTTTTAGCACTAGGCCAGTAATCTTCACTTGTCACCAATCGCTCATTCTCTTGTCCAATTAACCCTTAATGGTCTGTTTTGAAGGTATCATTTTTAATCATACCACTACTTTGTCAAATATTCTTTTGAAATTTATCATTGAGCCAGCTTCCACCAGCTTTGCAGGCTATGCAGATCAGGCTGTAATAACTCAGTGTGAGGGGAGAATCAGTTCCCCTCTAATGTTTTGTTAAGTCTGAGTGCTCCAGTTGCTATCACAACAGTGAAATCTTTTTTCATTATATACTGTCCTTAAATTCCTCATATTTATGAATGTCAGCAAAGAAACTGCAGTTAACCCCTTCTGATCCAAGGAAACAAATTCCAGATTCTCTGAACTCCCCACATAATTGAAGTCCCTTTTTCCTGGTTTAATTCTGGAAATTCTCTTCTGTATCTTCTCCATCGCATTAATATCTTTCCCAAAGAGATGCCTTTTACTTCTACTGCTAGAGAAATGATCAATTTATGCTTGCATTCATTACAGACTGCATTCAATGTGATTTCACTTGAGATTATTGTATACAATTGATTGTATTCTTTCAAACTCCAGGACCCAGATGAGAAAAAAACACTTTGGAAAAACTACTCTGCAGTGTGTTCACCCCATGAAGCAATTTTATGTGATATTGTTAAATGTATTCTGAAACAGTTAAATATTTATAGAGGTTTACTTTAAAATTAATTTAAATGGGCAATATTCTTTATTGCTGATCTCACAAGAGGGCACTTGTTTTAAAAGATAAAATACTTTACTTGGCATATTGCTGATGTTAGGATAGCAATATTAGCAATTTTACTGCCATCACTAATTAAGAAACACTTCCAGTAGCACTGTGGAGCAGTGTTATGTGTTTTGAATGAATTAATACAGTAAACTTTTGGAAAATACGTTAGTCTTGCAAGGTAATGATTTAAAAATTACCCCATGGCCATCGGAGCAAGGGTGAGGTAATCATTGTTTGTGATATTGCAATAAGAGAGGTGCAAGATCAGAAAACCTGAAATCAGAGGTAACATGGAATTCGATGTCCAGCCTCAATCCGAAGAGAACGTTGTATTGTGCAATCCACACACAACAAAAAACACTATTCCAAATGGCTTGCAATTTTTAAATTCCCTGGCAAATGGACATAATGGTTACATGTGTCAATTTCCTAATTAATAACTCAGTACATGGAAATTCTACAAAGAGAATGTGAACCAAATGCTTGTTCCTGCTGCAACATCAAAAGCCCACATTGCACACTGTTGTGCAGTTAAAAGCATAAGGGAAATTCAGAACTGGAGTTGAAAAAGACATATTTCAATTCATACTTAAAGATAACTTTATGGTCAAAGGACTAGATAGACTTTAGAATGCCAGAAAGCATTAGGAGGCAATGGCCTAGTGGTACTATCCCTGGCCTGTTAATCTCGAAACCCAGGTCATGTTCTGGGTCGAATCCCACCATGACAGATGATGGAATTTGAATTGAACAAAAATCTGGAATTAAGAGTCTAATGATGACCATGAGTCGATTGTTGGAAAAACCCACCTGGTTTGTCCTTACCTGGTCTGGTCCACATGTGACTCCATACCCACAGCAATGTGGTTGACTCTTAACTGCCCCTATGGACAATAAATGCTAGCCTAGCCAGCAGCATCTTCATTCCATGAATGACTAAAGATAAATGACAGATCATTTAGTCCATAGAGTCCACGCTTGTGTTCATCCTCCCCCAATCCTTCCTCATCTAACTCTACCTACATAGCTCTCCATTCTATTCATCTCAACCATTCCCTTCAGCAGGAGTATTCAAACTGTAGCCTGTGGCCAAACAATGCATCTAATAATAATCCAATTGTAGATCCTTAAGCATCTCTGTTCTATTTGCACCTGTTTGAAGTTGACATGCCCCTTGGCTGAAAATAGCAATTTTGTAGATTCTAAAAGAGACTGTTAATGTTTGGGAAACATACTGTGGAATAAAGAATTCATTGGAAGTGATATCCTCAGGAGTGTAGTAAGATGAGATCTGCACTGTTTTATGAGTGAACAGTAACAGGCTATATTGAACATAACTACTTCTAGGGAATGGTAAGAGAGGACATTTTACCTAAAACCATACAGACCCAGGCTACTGTTCCATGTGATCCAATGTAAGTATAACATAGCTCCTTTCTACATGCTAGGCAGTCATACCTAGAGTAAAGGCAGAAGTCTCTTGCTTGAGGAATTAATTCCCAACAACACTGTCTGTTCTCTTAAAGTGTGTGTAGGACCTCTGTGCTGTATTATCATTTCTTTGCGGGATTAACACGTTGGGTGGAGTGGAAGGGCAGCTTCTGATGAATGTTTGCTTTTGAGCAGTGGCATTCATAAAGACTTGAATGGAGCAGCGTGAAGACCAATCAAAGAGAAATTGATAGAGAGAAGAGGATTCCAGGATTTGAATGATCACTGACTCTCGCAAAAAACAGACGAGGAATTGAAATTCCTATTCTCCTTTTCATCTGCTTTGCTTTCCGGAGATCGAGATAAATGTGAATGAAGAACATGGAGCATTCTGGAGAAAATGCTCGGGGGAAAGAAATGAAGACTTTTTGATTCCTAGAATTAGAATTTCTTTTACAGAACTATTGGTATCACTTTGATTCCTGTTAAGCCCACTGGGATGCAGGCAGTCATACTTTAGGGACTCACATAACACGACACCACTATGGACAACAGTATAAACTGCTGGGACAGGGTAAATAGGAAATTCCTGTTCAGTACTCTGATCTGCAGACCTATTTGAATGGTCAACTCATTCTGCAGGTGATTTCTGTCATTAACAAGGGAACAACGATCCTTATTCTCTCTCCCTAAGCTTTTCTGTTTGAAATATTAGGTCATCATTCATTACCACAAAATTTTCTTCAGCTTATCATTTCCCTTGATCTTGGATTCCTGAATATTTCTGGAACAGACAGGCTATTTCCTCCATTCATGCATCTCTCGGTTGTGTCAATTGAGTAGGAATCCATTTACAGAGTGCAAGATGTTTGCAAATCTTCTACAAGTTTCTTGTTTACAGCCTGCAGCCTTACAGATTGCATTGACTACTAACAGATGGGCGTTTACTTCAATGCTCTCACTGAGGTAGTTAGAAACATGAGAAAATAGGAGCAGGAGTAGGCCATTCAGCCCCTCAAGTTTGCTCAATGTTCAATCTGATCATGTCTCTGCTCTCAGTACTCTGTTCCAATTTCTCCCCACATCCTTTGAGCCCTTTAGCCCCAGGAACTTCATCTCATTCCTTCATGAAGACATAAAAATGGTTTGACCTCAACTACTTTTCTGTGACACGGAATATCATAGCCTCATCTCTCGCTCAGAAAAGAGATTTCTCCCCATCTCAATCCGAAAAGACCCACCCCATATTCTATGACTGTGAAGCCTGGTTCTGGACTCCCTGGTCATCAGGAGCATTCTCCCTATGTTTACACAGCCTAGTCCTGTTAGAATTGTATAGGTTTGTATGAGATTCCCCCTCATTCTTCTTAACTCAAGTGAGTATAATCCTAACCAATCCAGTCTGTCTTCATACATCAATCTTGCATCTCAGGAATCAGTCTGATAAACGAAGATATCATTCACCCTGCCTGAAATTTGAATGACCATGAATTTGTTTTGAAGTTCTGAAATCTCCTCCCTACATCATTTAATATTTCTTTCCAACTCCTTAATCCTGGATATCGCCACTTCTCTGGTCACAACTGCTGTAAAGAATGTTGAAGCTTCACTTCCTTTAGTGAGTGAACTTGTACAAGGTTTTGTTCTCTTTTCCCAAAAGTGATGCAGCCTTTTACTCTGAGGGGAATTTCTCTATCTAACTGAGGCTGCTGTTGCTGCATCCTCTTAATATGTTCTGTGAAATTGTAGACAATTTTATATTTTCTTAACCTTCTTCAACAAACTGATTCCCCATAAAAACGCAGTTGTGTTTGAGGAACAGTGCCACCTGAATTTTAAAGTACAGGAAGGTCCAAAGTCTGAGATCCAGAAAATGAAGGACTTGAGTGATGGTTCCCTTGTCTGTGACTATATGCTGAAAGGGTAAACCATGGTATGAATGGCTTGGTGGCCAGTCCTCTGTATTGGTGCTTCTTTTTCCACCATCTTCAGCTTCTTTCTTTCAGAAACATCAAGGGTATATCTTACCCTCTTGTACTATTCGGATAGAAATGTCTATAGTGGAGAATGATCCCTGATACACTAAGTCGAGATCAGTTTCTTCAGTGTCTGATAATCAGCAGATAATTTAAGCAATATGCAAACATCTGAAAGTATCTAAAGGTATCCAATTTAAGGCTGGTTTTCCTGCTATTTATCTTCATCTCTGCTAATGGTCTTGCTTGGATGTAGCATTAGGGGCATTGAGTTCTTGCTGTGGGTCTGCAACATTCTCAGAAAAACTTTAATTGATCCATCTATGACCTTTACTGTGGGGACTCCCACTGATTGCTGTGGCCTATAGTTAATTTTCTTTGCTGTCAGTGCTGATGTGCTCTGGTCTCTCTCTTTGCGCTCATGACCCGCTATAAATCTGGCTGGGTTGTGTTCCGCCAATGGAATACTTGCGTTTAATGCACCACGTGCTGTTTCTTTGTGCATTTGGCATCAGTATATTTTACTAGTGTGTGTCTCCAGCCCTGTTAGTATTTTAGATTTTTGTACTAATTTACTGACTGTGACCAATTGATTTCTCCCTGTTGATTATCACATACTCTGCCATGGACCCCTGTGGATTGCCACGTACTCGGTGTGGGCCTACCCTGACATTTTCCTGAGTTTTAGGACGGGTTCTCCATTTCCAAGGTTTGGTGCCAAGCTGAGCCTTGAACTCATGATGCTCCTGGTCTATCCCACCACTAGGCTTCACTTCAGGTATTTGCCCTACATGGATTCAGATAGATGGGCCGATCTTGTGGTTTCTTCCAGTAGCACTGTATTGACACTGGAGTTTTCTTTCTGGAGTTTTCTTTCTGAAGTGAACAACAACAGCCTTTATTGAACATAATTGTTGATAGGGTTTGACAGAGTATACCTTTTCTGGAGCCTGAGAAAGCCAGGCTCCAGTTCTGTGTGACCTGATATCACTTTAAGTGGCTGCTTTTGCCTATGGTCAGTAGGATAGGCTTTAGGATAAAGGTGTAATTCCTTTTATTATATAAAGTAGAATTGAATACATTTATAAATTGTTTAATACCACAGATGCGAGACAGTAAAATATTAGGGAACAAATCTGCTAAACTTCTGGCCTGCATATTTCCATTCAATATTGAGCAGTTAATTTTCCACTTGTGGTTGAGGTGGAATGCAGAAATTCAAACTCAATTATCTTTTAGTATATTAGAAATCTAAAGTAATGTGTAGCTGTCAGACAAGTACAAGCAGGCATCTTAAGTTTTAAAATGTTTTAAATAGTATTAGACAGCATATACAGCAGTTAACTCAATTACAGGTCATTCAATTACTTTAGAATGTTTTAATCGGTTTCCCCTTGTTTAAATGTAGTTTCATTAATAACATTTATCTGAGTCTAAAACCAATTCGTACAAAAGAGCATTTAGTCCATTTAACCTGTTCCAAATTGCATCCAACTATTTCTGTGACTCCAGCTTATGGACAATGTTATATCATCTTGCTGCAGGATCAAATGTGTTAATTATTTTTAACATTTTGTTTCTTTCCCTCTCCCATAGAAACACACGGAAATGTAGAAACTAGGAGCAAGAATAGGCCATTCGACCTCTCAAGCCTGTTCCCCCATTCAGTGTGATCATGGCTGTTCATCAATCTCAATACTTTAATCCCGCCCTCCCCCCACATTCCTCAATCCATTCAGCCACAAAAGCTATATCTTACCTCCTTCTTGAAAACATAATGTTTTGGCCTCAACCACTTTCTGTGGTAGCGAATTCCACAGGCTCACCACTCTCTGGGTGAAGAAATTTCTCCTCATCTCAAGCCTAAAAGGTTTGCCCCTTATCCTTAATCTATTATCCCTGCTTATGGACTTCCCCACCACGGGGAACATTCTTTCTCCATCTAATCTGTCTGGTCATAGAATCATTGAGTTTTACAACACGGAAGCAGACCCTTTGGTCCAATTCATCCATGCCGACCAGATATCTTAAATTAATTTAGTCCTATTTTCCAGCATTTGGCCCATATCCTTCCAAATCCTTCCTATTCATGTACCCATCCAAATGCCTTTTTAATATTGTAATTGTACCAGTCTCCACCACTTCCTCTAGCAGCTCATTCCATACACACACCACTCTCTGCGTGAAAGTGTTGCCCTTCAGGTCTCTTAGAAATTTTTCCCCTCTCTAAATCTATGCCCTCTAGTTTCCCCCACCCCAGGGAAAAGACTTTGTCTATTCACCCGATCCATCCTCCTCACAGTTTTATAAACCTTTATACGGTCACCCCACCAGCCCTTAATGCTACAGTGAAAACAGCCCCAGCCTATTCAACCACTCCGTGTAGCTCAAACCCTCCAATCTTGGCAACATCCTTGTAAATCTTTTCTGAGCCCTTTCAAGTTTCACAACATCCTTCGTATAGCAGGAAGACCAGAATTTCATGCAGTATTTCAAAAGTGACCTAACCTGTTAGGATTTTATATGTTTCCATGAAATGCCTCCTCATTCTTCTGAAATCCAGTTATAACCCTAACTGATGTAATCTCTGCTCATACGATCATCTTGCCATCTCAGGAATCAATTTGGTAAGCCTTCACTGCAATCCCTCTATTGCAAGGTCATCTGCAGCTAAGGAGACCAAAACTGCACACAATATTCCAGGTGTGGCTTCACCATGCCCTTATAGTTGCAGCAAGACATCCCTGCTCCTGTACTTGAATCCTCTATCTTTGAAGAAATTCTGATATTCTGATTACATCTTTGGATATGCCAGCTAGTTTGTCCCCATTGTGCAATTTTCTGTGCACTCATACCCCTTTGAAAAATGGGCTGAGACTCTGTTAAATGTGTTGCTGTGCAGCTTACCTCACAACCAGTAAAGACTGAATCTCCAGCTCATCTGTCTCGACTGGACTGAAACACCCGTCAGAGGCTAAGACGTAATGTTCCAATTGATGGCACCAGCCATATCCACCCTCTATTTTACATTTGATCAATTTTGTGTGCATTTGCGTGTTGCTGTTTTTTTTCCATGATTTATATAAATCCAGGTGAAAAATTAAACTTCATGCCAGACATAGCTTGTGTATCGTTCTGATTTTCTTTTTTGAGTATTAACTTCCCCACAAAGAAATGATTAACTATCCTATCCTAGTAGTTATTTTTATGGTAATTATTTCTTGCTTTTAATTTCCCAAATTGTTTTTGGTCATCCCTAATTAGTTTATAGGCAGGATTATTGCCCAGCCAGGAGGACTCTGCTAGTTTAGGTCTACGACCTGTTACCAAATAACGGCCTTTTATTTTTCTTCGTTCTCCAGAGATCCTTTGCACTACAAAATAAATTTTTTGGACTCTCAATTGGGTGATGCAAGTTTTAATCCGCAACTTCTCAAAAGAATAGTTGCTAAGTTCTACTCAGTTAACTATAGTGCGAAGGAAGACCAGCTCAGGGAAGGTTTCTGTACAGCTAAATTGCACCTTAGATTGGGTTAACTAAGAACTAATTGATGAATCCTTGCAAAGGTTGACTGAAGATGATGTGTGGATGAGATGGAAGGGGTAGATTCAAAATGAAAAGATAAATTCTTAATAGGATAGAATTTAGCGTGTTATGGACCAGACCAGACCCCCCCTCAATATATTTTAAGATGTTAGCCTAGACTCTACCTTTTTCTTATTTTAAAGATAGATATGAAGTATCATATTCCAGATGCAATGAGACTGGTCAAACTACTCACATTTAGCAAAACACAATGTATTTAAACACTCTAGGTAAAATACAAACAAAAGAAAGAGGAATATAGAATAACTTAACCATTGGAAAGCTTAACCAAATAATAGGTACAGTACCTATTACTAATTAACTCTTCCAGTATAGTGACATCCCATAAATACACCCTGTGGCAAAAAGGCAAATTCAGACACAGCTTCTCACATGCAGTTTTCAAATCCAGGAGGGAAAAACATAGAGAGAAAATTCAAAGAATGTAGCAGCTAGGAGACTTTCACTGAGGCTTCCACCTGTTTTAATATCCCAGAGGCTTCTGCTCAAAACTAAACTTAAAAACTAAAAAAAAAGAGGATGCCTGGTCTATGAGAGCTGGCCACACACCCAGGCTGCTTCCATGTTTTCCAACCTTTTAACAAAAACCCCAAGGTCTCACAAATTGTTTACTTTCTTAGAGACATCTTGGCATGTCTGTCTTATGACATCTCTTCAAAAAAACCAGGATCAAATAACCTCTTTAAGTGACAGCATTGTCACCAGTGTGATAGGCTTTAACTGTTACCCGTGTAAATGTCTTTTCAAATTGTGGTACTGATGCACTGTCTGAAGTGGGGTAAAAGCCTCAAAGGGGGTCCAATCTATGTATGTTTGTTTCAAGTAAACATGATGCAAACCACAAGCATTAATACAAAATCAAATAAAAGCAAAGTACTGCGGTTGGTGAAGATCTGAAATAAAACAGAAAAGTGCTACAGAATAGATTTTGTGCTGGGGTACAAAATCAAAATATATTAAGCATCTGTTCATTGTTATGAGAATTTATTTCACTTGCCAACATTCATCAACAGTTGAGTACTTGAAAGAAAAAATATTATTTGTGCATAATTTGCAATATTCAAATATTTTTGACTTTTAAATTTGTTGCCTTCCTTGGGTACACTGAAACTCATTAGTATATAAGTAGGCACAAAATGGCAATTGTACACGCTGTGACATTAGAAATTCAGGGTGACCAATTGTGGGAACTCTCGTGAGTGGACTGATTTCAGCCCACAGAATTCCTTGTGGCAAATACTGAAGGAAAATTTGTCCAGCATCTGTTTTGGACAAGAACATAATTCTAAATGCAGATGGCTTAACAAAACTGAAACCACAGAATTATTAGACCAGAGAAGAGGGCCATTTGGCCTACTATGTCTGCATTGGCTCTCCAATAAGCATTATGACGTACTGTCACTCATGCCTATTCCCCACACCCCTGCATATTGTTTCTGTTCAAACGATCATCCAATACCCTCTTGAATGCCTCAATTGAACCTGCACAATACTTCCAGGCAGTGCATTCTAGAGCCAAGCTACTTGTTCTGTGAGATCACATGAGAATATTTTTCTCACATCATATTTGCTATGTTTGCAAATCACTTTAAATCAGCACTCTCTCATTTTTGATTGTTTTCCAAGGTTCTCCCTAACCATCCAGACCCTTCATGATTTTGTAAACTTCTATCTGATATTCTCTCCAATGCGATCAGTCCCAATCTATCCTCATAACTGAAGGTTTTCATGTATCTTTGTGGATCTCTCCTGCACCCTCTCTAACCTTCCTATAGTGTAGCACCTGGAATTGTACACAATACCCAAGCTGAGGTCTAACAAGTCTCTAGTGCAAGTTCATCATAACCTCCTTGTTTTTATACTCACTGCCCGTATTAATAAAGTTAAAAATCCCACAGCACCAGGTTATAGTCTAACAGGCTTATTTGGACGTACAAGCTTTTGGAGCACTGCTCCTTTGTCAAGGAGCTAGTGACCTGCTAGTTACGTGATGAAGGAGCAGCGCTCTGAAAGCTAATGCTTCCAAATAAACCTGTTGGACTATAACCTGGTGTTGTGGGATTTTTAACTTTAACAAGCACATCCTTGCTCAGATAAGAAGACCAAAGCTGCACATAATATTCCAGGTGTGATCTCATCAAGGCCCAGTATGATTTCAGCAAAACATCCCTACTGCTGTACTCCAGTCCTCTCAATAAAAGCCAACATACCATTAGCTTTCCTTACCTCCTGCTGTACCTGCATGTTTACTTCCAGCAACAGGTGTACAAGGATGTCCAGGTATCATTACATATTCCCCTCTCTCAATTTATAGCCATTTAGAATATAGTCCAAATTCCTGTTTTGCTGCCAAAGTGGATAGCCTTGCATTTATCCATGCATCTGCCCACTCAACTTGTCCAAATCACACTGAAGCATCCCTGCAACTTCCTCACAGCTCACCCTCTCATCCAGCTTTCATTATCTACAGATCTAGAGATATTACATCTACCTCCCTCATTGAAATCATTCGTATAGATTGTGAATAGCTGGAGTCCTAGCACCGATCCCTGCAGTTCCCTATGAGTCACTGCCTGCCACTCAGAACAAGACGCATATATAAACATGAGAGAAATCTGAAGTGTTTGGAATCAATTTTGGTCTAAAGTATCAAGTGAATGATCCTTCTCAGTGAGATTCCTATAACCATGGATGCCAACTTCCCTTCGATGACCATAAGAAGTAGTTGACCACCGGGACATTCCAATAGTAGTGCTGAAGACCTCTCCCTTGCTTCGGTGTTCTTTTATCAATCATACTGGTGCCTACCTGACTGGAGAGGATCATTCACTTGATACTTTAGACCAAAATTGATTCCAAACACTTCAGATTTCTCTCATGTTTATTGCTGATCTCTGCCATAGGAAATAGGAGTTGGAGTGGCCCTTTAGCCTCTCTATACTGCCCCATCATTCAATAAGATCATAGCTGATCTGATTGTGGCCTCAACTCCACATTCCCACCTAACCCACCCCCATAACCTTTGATTATTGAATAATAGGGGTTAACCTGCCACTGCATTAAATAACTCTGACCCCACTGCCTTCTGAGGATGAGAATTCAGAGCTCACAAGCCTCTGAGAGAAGAAATTCCTCCTCACCTCTGTCCTAAATGGAATACCCCTATTTTTTTAAATTGCATTGAAAATGGGGATGTGCATTGAGCAACCTGACCCTGTCAGATGTTGGGTTGGCCATCCTACATTCTGCACTAAACCACAGCTAGTTTCCTGGCTTGGTGCTGGTCAAGGATAGGGAGACTTTGTGATTAACTCAAAGAAATGCATCAGGTATCATATTTGCAAACAAAGGGGAGGCACGGTAGCTCAGTGGTTAGCACTGCTGCCTCACAGCACCAGGGTCTCAGATTCGATCCCAGCATCAGGCGACTGTGTGGAGTTTGCACATTCTCCCCGTATCTGCGTGGGTTTCCTCCCACAGTCCAAAAATGTGCAGGTTAGGTGAATTGGCCATGATAAATTGCCCGTAGTGTTAGGTGCATTAGTCAGAGGGAACTGGGTCTGGGTGGGTTACTCTTCGGAGGGTCAGTGTGGACTGGTTGGGCTGAAGGGCCTGTTTCCGATCTGTAGGTAATCTAATCTAAACCTTGCCTGGTTTGTTTATCCCGCTCATATAGAATATCAAAAATATTAATTTATCAGCTCAGCCACACTGCCTGGAAGCTGTTATTTCGACTGCCTATTTGTTAATGCTGTTCTCATTCTCCTTGGATCTTATGGATTTTGAGCTCCATTGACACTTAATATTCTCCAATGCTTGTCTCAGACCACAGATGACTGCAACCTCTGGGCTTTGCCTTAATATTTCCACAATGTAACAATCCCTGGTTCCAAAGTATGTCAGGATGAGGAGGGCAGCAGAAATGTTTGATGCATGGAATATGATCTGATATGGTAATTGACCCAGTGCAGCAGCTCAAACCCACAGCTAATTGAGAAAGTTATCAATGCAGATGTGTGTGTGTAATGTGGATTAGAATAAAATGTAAATGTTCAATCTCTCATGACATTTTCTTTCACACATCAGACAAGTCCAATTCTTTGCAGTGCTGTGCAATGACATTGCCTCCCCTGGATGCCTGACACTTGCTACTTTGTAGTTTATCTGTTAATGATTTGAATGCACAATTAAAGTGTAGCTTCTTTCCCTCTAATATACAGCTGTACACATTGTTTCCTGGAACTATGCAGGTAAATATGTGCAAAATAACTTTTGAAAGATCCTAGAAATACCATGCATTAAGGAATCTTACAGTTTTCAGTGTGAATCATAACCACTTACCTCAGGATTGAGCTCAATTAATCCAGAGTGATTTCCATTAAAGTTGCTGCCTAAATATTTTATAGAATGTTGAAATAGCCAACGTTGTTTCCATCTCAACATGTGTGATCTGATCATGATAGCCAATAACTGAGTACAGCTCCTCTGTGATAATGTGGGGTGAGAGAAAGAAAATACCAATTGCAGATGAAACCTTTACAAAGCTCAGTGTTCCTTAAGGTTGCAACAGCAGGCAGAACAGTGCAGATGGTGCAGGAGTGGAGTAACTGTTTGGCGTGCAGGATAGATGATTGCAGTAATTTGTAAAGCACATCTCCGAGACTTGGCAAAAACATCAAGACTAGGAAATTGGAATTAGGCAGAAAATAAAAACTCAAAACTTCAATTAAACTGAACATCGGACCTTTGCAAAGGAGAGAAAGCTTTCAAAAGCTCAGCAAAGCCTCTCACCCCAGTTGGAGGAAAGACAGCACTGAATCTTCTTAATAGCAGACGAACATGTTGAATGACCTGGCTAGGATAAGTCCTGTCCTCTTTCCTCTTTGGGACATCAAAAATATACCGATAATTGCACAAATGGCTCTTCACCCAGCTTTCCGGTTTGCTAATCTGGACCTTACGAGGTTAGAACTGTTTTCCACTCTTTAACAGAAGGTCTGTTACAGTAGCACTGGTGAAACCTCGAACCTTTTACCTAATTCACTTAATCTCGCTGCAGAAGAAACTGATTGTATGATGTTTGTGAAATGATTCCAGATTAGACATCTGGAGCCTGATAAAAACAATGACTGCAGATGCTGGAAACCAGATTCTGGATCAGTGGTGCTGGAAGAGCACAGCAATTCAGGCAGCATCCGAGGAGCAGCAAAATCGATGTTTCGGGCAAAAGCCCTTCATCAGGAATAAAGGCAGAGAGCCTGAAGCGTGGAGAGATAAGCTAGAGGAGGGTGGGGGTGGGGAGAGAGTGGCATAGAGTACAATAGGTCAGTGGGGAAGGAGATGAAGGTGATAGGTCAGGGAGGAGAGGGTGGAGTGGATAGGTGGAAAAGGAGCTGGGCAGGTCGGACAAGTCCGGACAGGTCAGGGGATCGAGTTTCTGGAGGTTAGAAGCTAGGATGAGGTGGGGGAAGGGGAAATGAGGAAACTGTTGAAATCCACATTGATGCCCTGGGGTTGAAGTGTTCCGAGGCGGAAGATGAGGCGTTCTTCCTCCAGGCGTCTGGTGGTGAGGGAGCGGCGGTGGAGGAGGCCCAGCACCTCCATATCCTCGGCAGAGTGGGAGGGGGAGTTGAAATGTTGGGCCACGGGGCGGTTTGGTTGATTGGTGCGGGTGTCTCGGAGATGTTCCCTAAAGCGCTCTGCTAGGAGGCGCCCAGTCTCCCCAATGTAGAGGAGACCGCATCGGGAGCAACGGATACAATAGATGATATTAGTGGATGTGCAGGTAAAACTTTGATGGATGTGGAAAGCTCCTTTGGGGCCTTGGATAGAGGTGAGGGAGGAGGTGTGGGCGCAGGTTTTACAGTTCCTGCGGTGGCAGGGGAAAGTGCCAGGATGGGAGGATGGGTCGTAGGGAGGCGTGGACCTGACCAGGTAGTCACGGAGGGAACGGTCTTTGCGGAAGGCGGAGAGGGGTGGGGAGGGAAATATATCCCTGGTGGTAAGGTCTGTTTGGAGGTGGCGGAAATGTCGGCGGATGATTTGGTTTATGCGAAGGTTGGTAGGGTGGAAGGTGAGCACCAGGGGCGTTCTGTCCTTGTTGCGGTTGGAGGGGTTGGGTCTGAGGGCGGAGGTGCAGGATGTGGATGAGATGCGTTGGAGGGCATCTTTAACCACGTGGGAAGGGAAATTGCGGTCTCTAAAGAAGGAGGCCATCTGGTGTGTTCTATGGTGGAACCGCTCCTCCTGGGAGCAGATACAGCGGAGGCGGAGGAATTGGGAATACGGGATGGCATTTTTGCAAGAGGTAGGGTGGGAAGAGGTGTAATCCAGGTAGCTGTGGGAGTCGGTGGGTTTGTAGAAGATGTCAGTGTCAAGTCGGTCGTCACTGATGGAGATGGAGAGGTCCAGGAAGGGGAGGGAGGTGTCAGAGATGGTCCAGGTAAATTTAAGGTCAGGGTGGAATGTGTTGGTGAAGTTGATGAATTGCTCAACCTCCTCGCGGGAGCACGAGGTGGCGCCAATGCAGTCATCAATGTAGCGGAGGAAGAGGTGGGGAGTGGTGCCAGTGTAATTACGGAAGATCAACTGCTCTACGTAGCCAACGAAGAGACAGGCATAGCTGGGGCCCATACGTGTGCCCATGGCTACCCCTTTGGTCTGGAGGAAGTGGGAGGATTCAAAGGAGAAATTGTTAAGGGTGAGGACCAGTTCGGCCAAACGATTGAGAGTGTCGGTGGAGGTGACCACCCACGCCCTCCACCTCCTCCAAGACTTCCGTTTCCCTGGCCCCCAACGCCTCATCTTCACCATGGATATCCAATCCCTCTACACCTCCATCCGCCATGACCAGGGCCTCCAAGCCCTCCGTTTTTTCCTCTCCAGACGTTCCCAACAGTACCCCTCCACCGACACTCTCATTCGTTTGGCCGAACTGGACCACCAGACGCATGGAGGAAGAACGCCTCATCTTCCGCCTCGGAACACTTCAACCCCAGGGCATCAATGTGGATTTCAACAGTTTCCTCATTTCCCCTTCCCCCACCTCATCCTAGCTTCTAACCTCCAGAAACTCGATCCCCTGACCTGTCCGGTTTGTCCGACCTGCCCAGCTCCTTTTCCACCTATCCACTCCACCCTCTCCTCCCTGACCTATCACCTTCATCTCCTTCTCCACTGACCTATTGTACTCTATGCCACTCTCTCCCCACCCCCACCCTCCTCTAGCTTATCTCTCCACGCTTCAGGCTCTCTGCCTTTATTCCTGATGAAGGGCTTTTGCCCGAAACGTCGATTTTGCCTGTCCTCGGATGCTGCCTGAATTGCTGTGCTCTTCCAGCACCACTGATCCAGAATCTGGAGCCTGATGTTACAGAGATACTCGGGGATTACCTTGTTCTAGCTATGGAGGATTAGCTGGATGCTGCAAAGAGCAATGAATGAGTGCACACTCAAACCATCACCATGGTACCCATGTAGAGCAACTGTCGTAAACTTTCACTCCATTCTAGATTACATTGATCAAAAGGGGATTATGCGTGCCATGTTTTTAGTTTCTTGGCCTCCTTTCCTGCTAATAAACCACAGGATCTTGGAGCATGATAATTAAAGGAAGAAGGAGGATCAACTGTACTCTGGGGTGGTATGGGTTCATATGAGATTTCAGGCCGCATTCCTTTGCCAGTACACTCAACATGCACTCTGCCTTGCTTGCTTTTTTGCTCCCATGTAACAGCTCAGATAGTGTCGTTCCACTGGAATTGGATACTGAGAACCTGGGAATTTCATGGAATGTCACAAGAGCTGCTTAGAAGTATTCCAGATTCAGTTGGTGACTGTCTCCATGCAAGGACAGGACAGGGTGGTCATGTGTTGGGAACAGATATTTATATTTAGGAAAATACTGTAAGATTTTGAACTTGAACATTTTTGGGTTTGTTAAGTGATTACTTAGAAACTTAAACAGTTTAATGGGTGCCGTAAGATAGTCACTTGATTTTCTATAAAATGTGGCTTCGGAGAAACAGTTTAGCAAAACTTTCAAGGAAACAAAAGATCAAGTTTATTACTTTAATTACGAGAAAAAAAATGACTTTAAGGGGATTAGGAGTGCCCAGAGTAATGAGTACCTATCAACTCTCTCTGGACTTCGAATTCTGTTCTACAAACCCAGGATAGAATAAAGAAGACACACCTGAAACTGCAAGTCTATCCTGAAATCCTGTTCTCAACAGAGGTTCCTGCAAACCTGTTAGAGTTTCCAAATGGCAGTGTTTCTGAAGTCATGGATTGTGATTAATTCTCAGAGATTCAAATCCAAGTTGACTGGAATCAGAACTGGACATACATTATCTGGTGGGCGGCATGGTGGCACAGTGGTTAGCACTGCTGCCTCACAGCGCCAGAGACCAGAGTTCAATTCCCACCTCGGGTGACTGTCTGTGTGGAGTTTGCACGTTCTCCCTGTGTCTGCGTGGGTTTCCTCCGGGTGCTCCGGTTTCCTCCCACAGTCCAAAGATGTGCAGGTAAGGTGAATTGGCCATGCTAAATTGCCCGTAGTGTTAGGTAAGGGGTAAATGTAGGGGAATGGGTGGGTTGCGCTTCGGCGCATTGGTGTGGACTTGTTGGGCCGAAGGGCCTGTTTCCACACTGTAATGTAATGTAATCTAATCTAATCATACTACAGCTGTCAGCAATTCAATTTCCTCACCAAAAAAATACAAGATGTTATCACATTTTATCCTTTATTTCCAGACCTTTGTCCCACTTTCATCCCTTTTCCTTTATTTGAAAAATTTAATCATCTCTGCAAAGACCTGGCTTTTTTATGTAGCATGTTTATGTTTGTGTGTTGGTTTAAGGGAATGCAGTTTTAATTTTGGATCATAGCCTTGGTGTTAACCAGAGTTTACCACTTGCTTTAAGAATCAATAGAGTTCATTAATGGTGCTGATGAATGTTTTTGATAGTAGTATTAAAGGGAAGCAAATGGCTATCTTGGTAATTGAATCTACACATTTGCTCGAATGGTGTGACCAGTGGAGTAGTGGGGCTTGCTAACAGCACATTTATCCTGCCATGGATATAACATATGCTAGAGCTATATAAATCACTAGTCAGGCCACAGCTAGAGTACAGCATAATGTTGTGGCTGCTATAAGATAGAAAGAATGTAATCACAATAGAAAGTGTACAAATGAGTCTAACAAGGGTGTTTTCAGGAAGGGGGAAGTTTTAATAAAGATTGGACAGGTTGAGATTGTATTCAGAGAAGAGGCCAAGAGAAACATAAGTGAGATTAGCAAAATTAGGAGAGGCCTAGATAGCGTCAATGAGAAAGGCCAATTTTCGTTAGTGGAGAGGTCAATTTCCAGGAAACACATAATTGATGAGAAAGACATAAGGTGAGTTGAGGAGAAAGTTTTGCACCCAGGGGATGGGGGGGTTTACTTTCACTGCCTGAAAAGCAAGTCACCCCCAGTCAAGTGGATAACCAAGTTGCATTTACAAAGCAATTGGATATGCATTTGAAGTAGCACAACTCTCAGGCTCCATATTGAGAGCCACATAAAATCAGGGCTTTCAAAGAGTGGTACTCCTTTCTCATAAGAAAACTCATGTGCTGCTGTTAGGAGCTACCAACAGAGGGCACAAATAACACCCCAAACATGTTGGTGAACATAGGATCCAGGGAGAAGGAGGAACTGAAGGAAATTAGTCTTGGTAGGGAAATGGTGTTTGGAAATTGATGGGATCATAGGCCAAAAAATGCCCAGGGCCACATAATCTACACCCCAGAATAAATGGTGTCTTTTTCCGAGAGAGAGGGTGGTAGCTGATGAGCTACCACAGGGATCACTGCTTGGACCACAGCTATTCACATTTTATATTACCGATCTAGATGAGGGAACAACATTATATCTCCATGTTTCCAGACGAAACAAAACTGTGAGGAAGACATAGAAATGCTCCAGTGTAATTTGGACAAGTTGAGTGAGTGAGAAAATTCATGGAGGATGAAGTATAATGTGGATAAATGTGAGGTTATCCACTGATAGCCAAACCAGGCAGGCAGATTGTGTTCTTAATGGTGATGGATTGGGAGAAGGGGGAGTGTCCTCATGCACCTAATACTGAAGGTAATCATGCAGGTGCAGCAGGCTGTGAAGAAATTAAATGGAAATATGGCGAGGGTACAGGAATGGAATGTCTTATTGCAATTGCACAGGTTGAGGCCACACCTGGAGTATGGTGTACACTTTTCGTCTCCTTCTCTGAGGAAAGACATTCTTGCTGTAGAGGAAGTTCAACGAAGTATTACCAGACCAGTTCCAGGGATGGCAGGACTGATGTATGAAGTAAGACTGGATATGTTAGGACTATATTCTCTGGAGTTGAGAAGAATGAGGGGGTTTCTCTAAGACACCTATAAAATTCTAACATAGGGGCACTTGTGGCACAGTAGTAGCATCCCTACCTCTGAGCCCAGAGGCCTGGGTTCAAGTCCCCTGTTTCAGCTGTATGTAATATCTCTGAGTAAGTTGATTAGAAATCATCTAAAATTCAAACAGGACTAGACAGGATTAATGCAGGAAGGATGTTCCTGATGACTGGGAAGTCTGAAATTGGGAGTCACACTTTAAGGATGTGGGCTAGGCCATTTAAGACTGAGATGAGTGGAAATTTCTTCATCCAGAGGTTGATTAGTCTGTGGAACTCTCTATCATAGAAGGTGGTTGAGGCCAAAACTTTAAATGTTTCAAGAAGGTAATAGACATAGATCTTAGGGCTAAACTGATCAAAGGTATGGACCAAAAGCAGGAACGGGAACTACATTGGATGATCAGTGATGATCATGTTGAATGGGAAAGCAGGCTCAAAGGGCCGAACAGCCTACTTCCACTCCTATTTTTGAGTTTTCTATGCACATTTCTCTGTTTCACCCAATACTTTGGAGAACTCAGCAACAAGATAAAAGCAGATGGCCCTCACGCTGCTGCCTTGCTGTCATTGCCAGATTAGATGAATTCCCCAGTTCTCCTGAAAAGTGTGTCAGCTATTTGATGAATACATGCCTGGATTCATCCTGTGTGATATTACTCAGATCCCCTGTGGTGGCTTGAAACGAGCCATAAAAATTAAATGCAGTCATCATTTTCCCAGTCACAGGTACAGCTGCCAGGGCAGATGTTCTTAGCTGCAGATCTTGTGTAGTAGCTGATACAGCTCCCATCATACTTCTGGTGAAGCACAGTCTTCGTCTGTGATGCTCCTCAATGAAACGATGGTAAGATCTGTCTGGCCTATTGGATCCTTCTGGATGAGAGGTATTTTCTTGTGGGCAAAATCTCATTGAATGTCGTTTTGATCTTATTGCTCTTTTACTTCCATCATTAAAATTGTAGATGTGGGAGTTCCCACTGTGGCTTGGAACCCTTTCAAAATTAGTCCAGTGGTCCCTCAGGCTCGCAGTCTGTTGGCAGCAAGTTCAGGCCTGTCCTGTTGTAGAATTAAAAAGAGAGACTTTGAATGCTCTTTTGTCACTCCAGAAAAAAAAAACTCTTGAATGTTGCTTCAAATCACAGACTCCAAGTCTTTTTCACTAGCGTGGAGCTAGTGTGGAGAACAGATACATCTCAGTAACTTATCCCATGAAAAATACAACTCCAGACCCCCTCAGTTACAGGTGTTCAAAGGAGTTGCGAGTCATCTATGTGAGTATCCGTTCTTCTTGAATACATTGTGTCCAAAATAGAGGAAGACGAAGCAATGATCTCATTCGACATAACACCACTGTTCACCTCCATCAACATCGACCTGGCAAAGGAAACACTTACCACACTTTTAGAAGAGACCATCACACACACCCCAACCACCATCAATCACATTACCAACAAAAACATCATGAAGCTAGTGGACCTGTGCCTCACCACCCACTTCACTTTCAACAACATAGTCTACAAACAAACCAACGGCACACCCATGGGATGTCCGCTATCAGGATTCATAGCAGAAGCGGTAATGCAAAGACTAGAACAAACAGCCCTACCAACCATCAAACCAAAAATCTGGGTCCACTACATAGATGACCCTTTGTCATCACAAAATGAAACAAGATAGATGAGACATTTAACATCATCAACAACACCCTCACAGGCATAAAGTTCACCAAGGAGGAAGAAACCGACAACAAACTCGCATTCCTGGATGTCACAGTTGAAAGAAAGGACAACGGAGAACTACAAACCTGCGTATACAGAAAACCGACAAACACTGACCAAATACTTAACTACACCAGCAACCATCCCAACACACACAAACGAAGCTGTATCAGAACACTATTCCAATGAGCGACCTCACACTAGAGCACAGATGAACTTCGGAAAACAGAGGAGAACCACCTATACAACGTATTCAAGAAGAACGGATACTCAAAAAATACAGTCCGCAGATTCCTCAAGAACAAACCACGACAAGCAGACCAAACACAGCCAGAAACCCTAACCACCTTACCATACGTCAAAGAAGTCTCAGAAATGACAGCCAGACTACTAAGACCCCTCGGAATCCTAGTAGCACACAAACCCACCAACACTCTCAAACAAAAACTAACAAACTTAAAAGACCCAGTACAACCCATGGACAAAACCAACGTCATCTACAAAATTCCATGCAAGGACTGCCACAAGTACTACACAGGACAAACTGGAACAAAGTTAGCCACCAGGATACACGAACACCAGCTAGCCACAAAAAGACACGACCCTCTCTCCCTCGTAGCCCTACACACGGATGAAAAAAAACCACCATTTCGACTGGGACAACACATCTATCCTGAGACAGGCTAAGCAAAGACATGCCAGAGAATTCCTAGAGGCCTGGCACTCCAACCACAATGCCATAAACAAACACGTAGATCTAGATGCCATCTATCAACCCCTCAGAAAACGATCAGGAAATGAAATCATCACAAACCCCAGGAACCCCATCCAGGAGAAAGATATAAATAGAAAGCAGGAGACAACAGCTTCGCTTCACTTGGAGGTCGTCACTGATGATGTTACCTAGCCAGGTAATGAAACGTCTGGATATCAAACCTACAGCTCAGTGAGCAAACCTACACCCTAAACCTCACCCGAGCTACAAACCTTCACTGGTTCAATTTATCCACCTTACACACATCGGTAACTCAATTGTATTGTGCAAGGAACTGCCCAGTAATGGTCAGGTATCTCCATGCAGTAAATATCAATTATCTTCGCCTGGGTGATCTTGAACAACTCCTGGCAATGGCTAACAGCAATACTAGCTGTGACTGGGACCAGACATGTTGCCTTGTTCTCCTTCTTATGTGAACTGTTTAAGCAAGAAAAATTGAAAATGATCACAGAAGCATAAATGTGCTTTAAGTAATTTCCTTTGCTTAATGAGCTTGTTAATTATTTTTAACATTTGACATGATTATTCTAAGTGAGGCCATTACTAAGATAAATTAAAATTATATAATTATAGAAACTACTGCTGAAAACAACATATTTTCTCCAGTGAATTTCTGCTTTAGGTTTCAAGTGGCACCTTTATGTGTTGTCCCTTGCCATTTATCATTTAGTTCTGCAAAATCTTGCAGTGAACCATTTGCTTAGATTTCAAAAATGCTCAGTCTCCCAAGGACCTCCCCCCAGTTTTTAAAAATGATTTTAACATTATATTGATATTTTAAATGCATATTTGCACTTATTTTTAAAAAGCCTTCCTAGTCAGTTTATGCAGTAAATTGCTGAACCAGCTTCAATACCTATTCTATTCTGTTCTGGATTAAATAATCTCGCTCTGGGTAGAGGTGCTACAATTTGTTTCTCTGGGGAAGGGAGAACTGTGGCATTGCTGTTGACTGCCATCTTAAGACCTCTGTTCAGTAATTCTCATGGGTATGCAGGATTGGACCCAGTCGTTGATACATACAATTAAAGCTAATGGTTAATAGCACCCATGAAATCATAGCCCAATATACAACCAACAGCTTCATGAGGGGAACTGGCACGGAATTTATGCATAAAATTCAGCAATGCTATTCCAGAAATTGCTCCAAAAAGGACTTAAAATTTAACTTTCCATATTGAGTGATGGTGCTGACAGATGTCAGAGTTTGGTCCACCTATTCTACTGAAAATAATTTCTGAAATTTCACAATTTTGAATCTGTAAGTGCCTGGGCAATGCTGACAGATATACTATTGTCCCTTTCTCCCAGAGAAAACCAGAATGCAAACAACAAAGACGATTCCAGTGTTATTTCTCAATCTATTAGGATTCTCTTGATTCTCCTCTGATGAAGCAGTTTACTCAGTGAGGCATAAATTGATTTGAATGGCCATCCAATCCTAAATTTGACCACTAGAGAAGGATGCATTTCAGCCACGTACAATCATTTACTCCAAGTACAAATCATTTGTTGCAGGAAGCACTTCTCCCTTAGTCCATTAACTCAGAAGCCAATGGTGACGTCTTGGTCATTACACCAGTGAGGCTAAGTAAAAAGCAGACAGCACATTGCAGACCCATATTTTCAGCATGTGTTTCATTCTATACTGTTTCGTTACTGAGCCAGTTCAACTTAAACTCAGGTCCCTGGCACTATGAGGCAGCAATGATAACCACTGAGCCACTGTACTGCCCGACTTATTAAATACATAAAATTATGATAACTAGAATGTCAATGAACCATAGAAGTATAGATTAAAGCTTGTCCCCTAGCAAACTAGTAGAATACAGTTAGAGTTATGACTGAGGAAATCCTGAAAAGTGAGTCAGTTAGGTAACCACTTGCAGTTGAATAAGCCAGACAAATTAAAGAAAAGGAATATTTCAGCATCAGCATCACATCAGTGTTTCATATATCCTTTTGTCAAGTACATGTATAATAAAGAATCTGAAATGTTTACATTTTTTTCTTTAATACAAGGAAGCACATATCATTATTATTAAGATGGAATTAGATGAATTTCTGCTAATGTTGCAATAGGCTTCTCCCTTGTAGTCCTTCAGTGCCACCTGGTGCTATGATAATGGAACTGATGTAGCAGTTATACACTACAGTATTCTGTCAGAGAAATCACCTTTGTTGTACTGAAACTGATATAATGACTGGTTATCCTGTTCTTATTCTGTATTTTCTTCTGTGTCATCAAGGAGTTCAAGGACATGAGGTTTTGATCTGAAACACATGAGACTGGATTATATTTTTCATTGCAAAGCATCTTGCTTTCACATAGTATTATAAAACTGAGAAAAATCATGCTATGTTGTTTATTGCAACAATGCTGCCCCAGAATGTTTCTCCCCAAAACACCATTATAGTCTATTCATAGCCTAACCTGCCACGTAGTTGGGAATGCCTAACGTTCCTAAATATCTGGCCTCAAAATGAGTCGGAGGTCTGCTATATAGCCTACTAACAGTGATCAGAAGTACTGTAGCTTGTCACATGCACAGAAAGGCTTACTTCTTGTTGAAGATAGAGAAGATGATTATGAAGAAAAAAAAACTTCTAGCATGCCCAATTGTAGAAGAATTTACATCAGAAAGAAAGAGTAATTAGTAAGAAAGAAACTTAGATAGAGTAAGAGAAAGTTAGATAGAGTAAGAGGAGTCAGCAGGTTAATGTGATTACTTTAACTAGGAAAAGAAGTTATAACAAATTTAAAGTTCCTCATTTAACTTCATTTTCCGATCTAACTAACTCAAACATTCCCAAAGGTATACATATCTTGGATGAAAAAATACTCTACATCTCATCAACTCAATCCAGAGAAGTTTATATTTCACAAGAAAGAACTGTTAAGTCTGTGTAGTTGATTTTTATTTTATTTTATTAATACCTTATAACGTTTGTGAGAAGATTTGTAGTTCGGGTCCTCGTTGTTGTGATTCTGTTCGCCGAGCTGGGAATTTGTGCAAGGACTGCACAAAACACTACATAGGACAAACGGGAAGACAGCTAACAATCCATAATCCATGAACATCAACTAGCCACGAAACGACACGACCAGCTATCTTTAGTAGCCACACACGCAGATGACAAGCAACATGAATTCGACTGGGACAACACTACTATTATAGGACAAGCCAAACAGAGAACAGCCAGGGAATTCCTCGAGGCATAGCACTCATCCTCAGATTCTATCAACAAACACATCGACCTGGACTCAATATACCGGCCACTGCAGCAGACAGCTGGCACTGACAACCAGAAGTGGCAGAGACAAACCACTATAAATGCCTGAGGAAACATCACAGAAGCACTTCACAGGAGGCTCCCAAGCACTGAGGATGTCACCTATACAGGGGACGAAACGTCTGCAACACAGATTCCCAGCTCGGCGAACAGAACCACAATAATACCTTACAACGAAGGCCAATAATTTCAAACATTAATGCTGCTTGGTCATTAGTTTTGCTCATAACCTAGTTTGAGTGCTTCTAGTGTGATAGAACATTACAACATGGATTCCTTCATGCCCTGACATTGGAAAGGCCTCAAGAAAGCAGCCCATTGACCCTCATACGGATATGCCTAGTAAGTAACCTACTGGCTCAATGTTTACTATGGTTAGTTTGAAAGCAAACCTAATGGTCTCAGTTAAAACTTGGAAACCCTGTCTAAATGTGTGGTTAAGTCAGCTATGTTAAGTCATCTGCTTAAGCAGTGGGAGAGTTTGTTCCAGGCCATACATATTTCCTTAGTGCTTCATCCTTGACTGTTGTTGCTATATATACCTCTGGATTGCCATTTGCCATCACCATTGGGTTAATGTCTTGGAATTCCCTACTCTCCAGCATTCTTAGGAACATATTCAATGCAATGTCTTCTGTAGTTCACGAAGATCCTTCACTATCTATGGGAAACTCAGGCTGGACACAGCAATAGAATAATATTTTTAAATGTCTACTGGCAATTGAAGTCTTTTAAAAGAAACTTTGCTTCACATGAGTACAATAAGATGTTGTTTGCTATATGGCAAAATGCTCATATTCTTGTAAGACATTGGCTGTGGCTCAGTGATGTCCACTCATCTCTAAATCAGAGAATCAGTGGTGCTCACACGCACTGCCTTTTTGATATATATAAATAACTTGGATATTAGAATAGAGGTAAAATTTCAAATTGCTGAATTATAAATTTGACAATTTGGTACTCAATGACAATGATACCGATTGACTTCAAAACAGCATGGGTGAGTTAGCAGGAATGCATAGAGGAGTATCAAATACATTTCATACAGAAAAAGTTAAGGTATGGTATTCAGTCAAAACAATAGGAAGAGACACTATAAACTAAATGACACATTTCCAAAGTGTGTACCAATGTACAGTGACCTGGGACCTATTTATTCATGTACCTAAACTTTTGAAGGTGACAGATATTGAAAGAATAACTAACAAAGCATAAGGGATTGTGAATTGCATAAAACAAGTATTGAGGACAACAGTAGGGAAGTTATGCAAAATCTCTTTAAAGCGTTGGTTTAGACCACAACTGTAATATTGCATTCAATTCTGGTCATCACTCTTTCAGAAGGGAGGGTGCAAAAGAGATTAGAGTCAAGAGTGTGGTCAGGAAGTCCTGATTTAGGGCTCTTGCCCAAAACTTCGATTGTCCTGCTCCTCAGATACTGCCTGACAGGCTTTTCCAACACCACACTCTTGATCCTGATCTACAGCCCTAACTTTCTCTCTGCAAGAGAGACTTACTGAGATGAGGGATTTTAGTTATGAGGCAAGGCTATAGAAGCTTGGGATGTTCTCTTTAGAGCAAAGAAGATTGAGGGAGATTTGATAGAAGCAGAGACAATTAGGACAGATATACATAAAGCTTCGTTAGCATGAACAGATTTTCTAGGTTTAAGGGTTAGTTTTAATTTTTTGGATAAGCAACTCAGGGCTGATAGGCAACAAGTGGTGATGACCAGGAACATATTGCCTATGTGGATAGTAGAAGGGATGGACAAGTGATTTTAAAAGGAAATTGGTATGGATACCTGAAAACAGTTAACCTGCAGGGTTGCAGGAATCCAGCACAGTGATGGGACTGATCAAATTGCTCTAGAGTTAGCATGGATTTGATGGGCTAACTGGCTACTTTGGTTTCTAATTTACTTTATAAACATTGTTTCTCTACACTAGCCGTTTATCTGATTCTTATTTCAGTGTTGTCTGTTACGTTTCCTGTATTGCAGTGGTGATTACATTACAAAAGTATTTTCTTGCCTGCAAAGTGTTTGAGACATCCTGCAATCATGAAAGTCCCTTGCAAAATACCATACGTCTGATGTGCTGTTGCATTTAAAGAAAACGTAAGTAGCAGGAGAGGTGGTGAGCCAGCAGTGTGGAATGGGAGAGCCGGTGATCCAGAGGTTTGGGAGCAGCACAGGCAGCATGCTGGAGGGTCAGAGTGTGGGAGATTTGATGAGCCAAAAGGTAAGAAAGTGAGGCAGTGGTGAGCAGGAAAGCCAGTAAGCCAGACAGCAGAGAGCAAGAGAGGTGACAAGCCAGAGGACGGGGAGGAGGAAAGACAGGGATCTGTTAGGTTGGAGAGTCAGAGATGGTGAACCAGAAAATTGGAAGAGCAAAAGAGCTGGTGGGCTAGAAGCAGGGAGCAGGAGATGTAGCAAGTTAAGGACCTGGCAGCCAGAGTGTTGACAAATAGGACAGGTAGGTGGAAAAATTCTGCATGTGTCTTTCATTAAATGTAAAAAGGTTACTTAATAAGTATAGGAATATAAGGATGTACAGTATTTCAGCTTACAGGGTATGGTGTTTTAATTTTGATTACATTACATTCTGTGGGAGCTTCCTCTGATGAAAAAAAGTTCCCACAGAACCTAACTGCAGCTTTTACATTGCTTGTAACAGTAGAATCTGATTTGTTTAATGTTGTTTCATTTAAAGTTGTACTTTATGAAACTCAACTACATCAAGGAGTTATTCTACCAATTCAGTGAACTCCCAAATGTTTTTGATTCCTTTAACATTTCAACAGAATGTTTTTTTATTGTCACATGTACTCCATTGTAGGAGTAAAGCGAACATTTTTACAATGTGTCTCTTATGGTACCCTCTTAGGTACAAGTATCTCAGTACAAATCTTGGATACAAGAGAGTAATAGAGCATTACTTTATAGAATTTAAAAAATAAGAGTTAGAAATAAGACATTGTTAAAGGTTTGACATTAGAGTCTGGTTAAAAAAAAAAAATCAAACAGGTATTACATTATAAACAGCTCAGCACAAGGCCTCAGCAAGTAGTCAGACTGCCCACGCCAGACCCCAGTCCAACAGCAGTACCTGCTCCACACAAACCTTGGAGCAGCTGAGAGCAGACTGAAAGCTAAGTTCCAGGACTGTCCCCCTGCACCAGTCTCCATCCGGGACTCTGCCCTCACGCTGCTCTGGGACTCACTGCCCATGCCTGCCACTCCTTTGGGATTCAGCTCTGGGTCTAATGGAACAGAAAAAAAGAGAAACAAAAAGGCAGAGGAACTCCAGCAGGAGCATCACTGTCTGCTGTCATCTTTCCTCCATATCCATTTTGTTTTCTTCCTTGTTATTGTTCGTTCCCTATTCCAATTCACTCATTTACTTCTAGTCTCTTATGCATTTTCAATTGGTAATCATCATCAGTTTCCTGGGTCTCAGAATCTTGGATTGTGTGTATGTGTAGTACCAGCAACAGCCACTGCCTCTCTGGTGGCGCTGCTTAGTAATGAAGAATTACTGGCTTTTCAATGGTCAACAGTTCATGGTGGAAAAGGCAGGAGATTCTTCCACAGTCAAGGTTCTTCATCAAAGGCCTTTTGCTGTCCAATTCATGTAATGAAGCAAGCAAATTTTCCAGCGGCAGTGTATGGTTCTCCAGCCAACATTATTTCCATTATCCTCTTATAAACTAGCCCCAGGACAGAAGTACACAATCTAAAGTTTCATTGAAATTTAGTTGTCAAAACTGCAATGATCTGGAAGATCACTAAGTGTTTGTTTAAAAATATTGCTGTTTTTAAATGGCAAATTGATTGAATATGGTATTGTACTCAATAGCACATTAATCATTCATAAAGTTAAACTTTTTGGTTTGGTATTTACTGAATGGGAACTTCAAAAATGTTGCAACAATGTACTATAAATTGGCTAAGCTTTTGGCTAAATGCCTTTAGAAGATTAGGAAACCATTAATTCATACTGCTGTCTGCATGTGTGATTTCAGAATCATAGTCTTAGGTTTGATCAATTTGGAGTAGGGTATTGTGAGAAGCTTGATTAAAGACAGTGTATGCCCCTAAATGGGCTAAAATTATACTCAGAATGTAATCCAATGGGATTTGGTTTTAATTGGACTTCTCAAAAATCAGTTAATTTTGTGCAAAAGAAACATTCAAATACAAGTGCACACATTCCTTAATGCATTTTATTATAAGTAGGCAGGTGGTAAACACTTCCATAAATCATGGATCCAAAAACAAATTGATCATTCATGCAATTATGCTGGTAGCCAATACATCAGAATAAAGATATTCCATGCAAATGAAATATAATTACAAAAAAGTATTAGACTTAAAGTTCAATAAAATCTTATTACTCCAAAGAGACAAATTACCACCTTATACAAAAAGTTAAGCAAATAGCTTAATGCATTAAATGAAACCAAAATCAAAAATTCCCCACAGAAAAATAAGGAATATTATTTCAACAATCTAAAATATAATATTTGTTTGGCACATATGTATGCAGTTTACTTTAACTCAAACAGGATCAACTTTTACACAAGCTCATTAAACAAGGAGCTATGGAGTTTAGTGTATGCCTTTGGGCAACTAAAAGTTCAAACTGAAAAGCAATTGAAATATGAGGACTATAATACCATATTAATTTTGTATTTATTTCCTGCAAACTTCAAAATCAAAGCACATGCTTATCAATGGCTTTCTTCAGTCAATAAAAAGCTAAACGTAGGATGAACTACAACAGCTTTACTGCAAAAAGGAATATAATCAGACAGCATTACATTCAAAAACTTGAGCCTAAATATAAAAGTATTATGCTATCCTAAACAATGACAGTACCTTTTCATATTCTAAAAAATATTTATATACTAGAAACATATAAACAAATATAATTAAACCTACATATTAAGAATTGAACAATTTTCAGCCTTGTCATATGGTTTGAGTTTTTGTACAAAAGCAATATCTTGTGCAAAATATCTATATGGCTTTATTTCAACGAAATTGTACTTTTGCTTTTTTGGGTTTTAAATCTTTTTACATTTTCTGGACATATATTCAAAAGCATTTTTTAAATCTGTTGAGAAAAGTTACTTTTAAAACAAGGTACAGAAGTAAATCCAGACCATCATTGAGGAAAATGCAGATTTAAATCTTACAATGTATTCTAATTCAATGTTGTCCAATAGGTTAGCCACTAGCCAGATTTGCAATTGCATTTCTGTATAACAAATAAGACCTTATCAGGCAAGTTTGAGCATGGAAAATTAATACTCAAATATGTACAGTGTGCCTTATCCACTTTATTTACTTTTTGAAATATTATAAAATGAAAAGCTCAGTGAGAGTGAGGTTTTATTATTGTGAGTACTTTTCTTTGGTTTCTTAAAATTTGTTAAATAACGTATATATGAAGGTTCCTGCTTTGTGGAAGTGTATGTATAGAGTTCTCTGCTAATATTAATACAAATTGGTAATAGAGTCATGATAGCCCCTATGGCTAGCAGCGATTTCCGCTGACAATATTGTATTAAACAAATACTTAATTTTCTCCAAGGTATACATATTCTGCGAACCATCTGTTAACACATTGGTGATTTTAAAGATGCTGAACAATTGGTCTAGAATAGCTTACAGGTATAGAAATTGAACCTTGCCACATAAAATGGACATATCAGAACCAATAAGAAATAATTACTTGATAGGCAAAAGTTTAATTTGTAGTTTTTTCATACCTCATAACCATGGTTTCAATAATTTTGTAATAGTGACTCAAGGTTAGTGTAACACCTTAACAAAGAAACCAAAGACTGGCATAGCATAACTAAAATATTGCAGCACATTTCCAAAGTTCTAAGTTCAAAAAGAGGATTAACAAAATGACCAAAAAATGGTTTTGTTATTCTATGAAAACTTTAAAAATCATTAAATACAGGGTTATTGCTTACACTGCAATGTTTGCAGGTTGCAAAAGGACAAGAATTCCAATAGTCAAACACCAGTAGTAAACATGAAAATACTCAAAGTAATTATTACTTATGATTATCATATTCATTATCTGATGGAAGAATAATTGTAATACTTATGTCAAAGTGCAACCATTAATGTTCCATCAATTAATTTGCCTCACTCAAGAAACTAAAAAATGTATTATAGTTTTCCTGTCCAAGAATATCTTTTAAAATTAAGACAAAGATATGACAAATGCACAATGGCAGTAATTTAAGGCAGTTGTTTAACTACGTGTTCCTAATCATGTCAGGAACATATTGAAGACATGCTTTCTAATTACTTTATTTTCAATTTCCTTTTCTGCCACTTTCCTCTCCTCCTGTAGGTGTTGAATTTAATCTGAGGTGTTGTTTCCAGCGGTTAAGCCATCCATTAATTTACTATAGATTTGGGCAGCTGATATTGACAACTGAAAGCATCATAACCCAGCCCAAACTCTACCTGCATCATTGTTATTAGACATATATTTACACCAGTGATCAGGTGTGAGCACCACATTCATTTTATATGCCATAACATAATCTGCACAGGAAATCATTAGGGCTTTAGTTTTTTTTTCCCTCCAACTGCAAATCAACATTACCGAAGCACTACTGATTATCAATAGGTTTAATGGTGGAAAATAAAACTAATAATGATCAAAGGAAATCTGTTGCACAAATTTGTAGAAATAAACTGATTTATAAACTTTTACAGTGTGTCACTCCGACTTCAGGTCAATACAAGCTCAACTATTTAACCATGCAAGTATAACAGAGGCTTATTGTAAACTAACTAAAATTACAAATAAAAACTGGATGTAAACTGCCAAAGTTGCAGCAGGTTGGACAGTTACAAACTGGAATAACAGAAATACAAGAGAATGGTCGTTTGTTGCTAGGACAAAAGAAAAATGTAGATTTCACACCAATGTGACCTGTATTGGAGTTATTTTCAGGGTAACCATGTTTACAATCTAAAGCCAAGGACTTTGAAATTGTAAAGATAGACTTTTTAAATACTAATATCTTTGAGTGAAATTCAAAAGTGCTATTGATTTAAAGTAAATGGAATAAAGTCTTTGTTAAAGAAAAAGTCTCATCAAACAGTAATCATTTGGATTGTACATTAGTATCTTAATGGGTAATTTCTAGGCAAAGGTCTTTAAATGAGGCAAAAACAACTGGTCGCAGATTCACACAAGTGGAAACTCTTAAATTAAAAAGGATTAATGAATTTCAACAACTAAAAAGGAATAAATTAGATTCTATAATTTTAATGTGTACAGAAACAGAAATTTTATTAGCCTTCCAGAACTTAACATAAGCATGTTTTATGGCATAAGCATATCTTAGAAGCATGCCTGAACTATACGTTTTAAAATCAATGACCCCTGTCATTTATATCATGAATCTACGATTCAAGTGCAATTTTTGTCAATTAAAAATAACCAGAATTTTCCAATTTCTCAGCTTTTCCCTGTTCTCTTGAATTGTGTTCACTCCCTTTCTATCACTTAATGGCACTGCAATAGTCATTACAATACTTTTTAGAACTTTATCACTGTATTGCTATTGAAAGCAATTCCTGTACCTGTCCCCTGGGACAAATATAGTTTAACTTAGATACTGGCCAGATTACTTCCTTGCTTTGAAGAATAAAGTATTGGGTTTTTGAAGCCTGCTGCCCTAAAATAAACTAAAAGGCAAACAGCAACACTTGTATATATGTAGACACTTAAAAAAATGTAACTAATATTTGTTCTATACATGGCGGTGGTATATTGATATTGAGAAAACCCATCCATTATCATCATGCAATTTATGCTTCAAGCACACTTTTTTTGCAGTTCTACATTTAATTTGAAAATAATGCTCACCAGTGATTTGTTTATTCTGAACATTTACCTTTCAATATGTGTGCTTAGCAAATTAATGAGGGGAATAATGCAAATAAATATTTATTTCTAAAGTGCAACTTTTGAAATATACTGGGTGAAGCTACATCTCAGTCATGGCAAAATGTGGTAATCCATAAAGTTGCTCTTAAAATGATTGCATTTATTTAAAAATCAAGAATTTAATAGTACACAAAAATCATAAACACAATGAAGTTGACGGAGAGGCATCCTTATACCTAAAACCACAAACAATATTTTTGATTCTGCCCTCAGGATATCTAATATGTTTTATGAATGTGAAAGAATTTATTTTACCATACTTTGTGATGTCTGTGTATGACATAGTCAAGTGACATCTAATATTGGAAACAAAATCTTTTTTCCTTGCTTATAAAAAGGTTATTCAACTGTAATCATATTTAGCATTGCCAACCAAAAGAGAAAGTAAGTTGGCATATTAAACGTATTTCATAGCTTAGGAAGAATCTATCAAAAGGTAACAAACACCAAAGTTGATTCATTGCTTTTTCAACTACAGTTACAAAAACTAGCTGTTCATAGTTTGACACTTATGTTCAGGAGTGCTTGTTGGGGAGGGTGAAGAGAGGATAGCAACAAAAATAACAAGTACTTAAACATTGTATCCCCTCATAGCCAAACTCCAATTTGAAACATTTAGTAAACATCTAACCATTCATTTAAAATGTTCATAATTTTCCTGCACTTTTGTTTCACTAAATGTTCCACTTCTCTTTACACACGCCAATAAATATTTTATCCCCCCAAACTGAAGATAAAAAGGTGAGGAATCATATGTTGAATATGTCAGATCCATAAGTGACAATGATATTTCAAATAATGATTTTGTAGTAAGAGCCAGGGGAGTGATTGGCAATTGATTATTTGACTACAGAAGTGGTAATGACAAACAGCAGATAAAAGTACAGGTTAAATGCTAGAATTTATTTTAAAAATTCTGCCATAGTTGTATTTTTGGATGATGTGCTGTCAATTTCAACCATGGCCTTGTTGTTCAAAAGATAGACCACTAAAACTGCACCACTAATGAATCAATTCTGCTATAGTTTGTGGTGATGCTCAAATGACATTGGCTGACTTTGCCTATATAATGCTAAATGGAACTTTTACCAGATGTGCACTCTTAGAATTCTAATTATTGGAAAATGCCACAATTAATAATTAATAACACTATCCATTTATTAATAATATCAGAACCTTGGTAAAAGATTTCTTTAAAATACAGCCAGAGTAATTTTCACAGATTCCACTTGAACCGGAACATCATATAACCAATAACTTGCCAAAGATCCACGTATAAATTTGTTTTTTTTTAAAAAAAAGGTCTATAAAAATTAAAAATAAATCGCCCCCATCTATTGAAAGCTCACGGAGGTGTAAAAATGATGGGAAAGGATCTAGTTAGTTGGCACCCTACCCTAGAAATGGTGTATTCTACGAGGACCAACAACTCTGTCTATCACCATACAATCTTCCACAGACAGAAAAAACCCAAAAAAAGTCATTTTGAGAAAGCCAGGGGTGACTGCAGTTGAAAAAGAATAATTGGGCCATGTTTAAAAGACAGTTAACTCCCAATCATCAGTTTTTCGACCCAGTGCTACGTGTGGCTTTGCTCGTACAACACACCTGGGAGTGTCAACAAAGTATTCTCTCAAGCTATGCTTCAACTGTCCTCATTTAATATCCACATTTGTACTTCCTAGCAATTGTTACTCGATGGTAATCAGAAAAACAATCCAACCTTTTTGTTCTTTTGCCTCAGGAAACTTGAGCAAATTTTATCTCCTGTCCCATATCTCACCTGGGATCAACTGAATCTGCCTAGACCAAGGGACCAAACATGGAGTACATGTGTTCTGTATGGCTCAGTATTACATATTACACCAATGCTAGGGAGCAGAGGTGGTTTGAAACATGTATGTAGTGGTTTTTTTTAAGCTGCCTGATTCAAGCCCCTGGGAACTCCTGACACGTTAGTACTTAGTTATTTTTTAAAAAAACAAATCAAATGGATTTCCAAACAATAAATATGTATTCCTCTACAGATGCCTTCAATTATTATGGTGTTTGATCAAGGCACTTGAGGTACTGTATCTGTTCCCTTTAAACATGACAAATAAAAGTACTATACATTAATTAGCATTTGTCGTCAATGTATTTTCATAAGACTAATGTGTAGTAGTTATTTGAATTAGTGTTTTGTAAAGCAGCTCCTTGTAAAATGAGTGTTATTCAAGTTCAAACCAGAACCAGAACTTTTAAGAGGTGGCAGTGCTGGAAAATTGTTGAGTAATGCCAGTGATGGGTTGCAAGATCTATTTGAGGAAAGGAACCTACTTATTAAAGAAAAGGTTATACCTGTCACATGCTGTGATTCAATTGAATAGGTACCAGTAGCTCCAAGTGACGGCTATTCTTTTAGAAACCTACAGAGAGCTTGTTAGCAGTCCATTCCCAAAAGGGTGGGGCATCAAGTAGTCTCCCCCACCAGCTGGCAATGGCCAACTACTATGGCAAATTAATAAAAGTTCTGGCTGAGATGAGAAAGTATTGGATGCCAAACCTTTATATTCAGACATTAATTCTGCACCAAATTGGTACTTTTACTCATTAGGCCATTTAAAAAAAAAAATAGGGCTTTCCTTAAGTTGCATCTTCATTTCTCCATCAGGAATAGTAAAGCTAAAATAGAAAGAAAAAGCAAATGATATACAACACTCCAAATGTTCAATTTCTATAGTAAGTGCTTCACTTGCTGGTTCCAGCCAGATTTTAATAGAAATTAAAAATACGTTTATGTATAGTATTGTTTGTGTACTTTCCATGAAGCATTAGAATGTGGAGGCAAAGAAACAGAATTAAGTTTAAAACTTAAGCTCAATATTGTCCTTTCAAAGGAACGGCACAAGGAGTGATATAGTGTTAATTCAAACCATTTGATCTGGTTGTGATTGATCAATATTTCCAAACTTGTTCTCCTGCCATTGCCTTCGCAGTTGTATTATATCCCTACCAAACCATTCATGTAATCTAGTAAAGCTGAATACTCCTGTTGGTGTATTATCATCCTGGGCAAGCATCAGACCACCAATTGCAGATGTTACACCTCCTGTTGCTGATCTCCTCCTAGGAGGAAGAGGTGGTGGCAAGCGTTGTGTATGTAGTGGTCTTTCAGGTGGATGGTCTAAGACACATTTTGAGATATCATTATTGTCATTAACAGACTGTGCTTTACCATTCAATTCACTATCAATAGTTTGATCTTGAATGGTATTCCAGGGGACATAACCATTCTCCTTAACAGGAATCTTATAAGATACAGAGAAATTATGAGAGATTAGTGGTGTACTGTGAGGATAGTTTGCTTGCTTTCGCAATAGTGATTTTTTCTGGGTTTTACGGCTGCTGGATCTATTTTGCTGCATCTCTTCCAATTGTTTCTCGAGTTCCTTCACAACAATTCTCATATAGTCGAAGCTTGCACGAGATAAAGCTTTAACCCAAGATTCCATTTCTTGCTGGCTCTCAGCAGCCATTTTATATGTTCGTGATTTAGCACTGTCAAACTTGATAGCAAAGGCATAATCCTCTGAAGATTCACATAACTCCACAGTACATCCCTCAAGTATGATCACTCCAATTGGGTCTTTACTGTCCTTTTCTTCAAAGTAAAAAAACAGATTACCCTTCAACACAAACCAGCGTCTGTGATAAGCAGTGTTTCGCTCTCCCTTTTTGTGCAAGTATCCAGTTTTATCAGTTGGAGAATCACAGGTGGCATAATATGCCACACTTCGTTCATTTAACTTCATGTTTCAGTTTCTACAAAAAACAAATCACAAAGGACTTTTTAAATGGAGAACAAGGTTCGTCATTCTGATGAAACAGTTATAGAATTACTGTAAAATATGAATTTCAGCCTTGAGTGACAGATTTGGTTATATTTTGGAAGGGTAATTTTTGTCTGTAGTACTAATAACACTGCAACAAACAAAGCATTCTCATCTTAATCATAGAATCCTTACAGTGTGGAAACAGATCCTTTGGCCCAACAAGTCCACACTGACCCTCTGAACAGCAACCCACCCAGACTCATTCCCCTACCCCACTATCCTATATTTACCCCTGAACAATGCATCTAGCCTACACATTCCTGAACACTGAGCAATTTAGCGTGGCAAATTCACCTAATCTGTACAGCTTTGGATCGTGAGAGGAAACCGGAGGAAACCCACACAGACGCAGGGAGAATGTGCAAACTCCACACAGTCACCTGAGGGTGGAATCGAACTCAGGCCCCTGACATTGTGAGGCAGCAGTGCTAACCACAGAGCCACCGTGCCGCCCAGCAGTTAGCCAGCACTTTACGTTGACTGGCAGTGTTCACAATAACATGGTGAAATCACTATTTTATTACAGAAGGTTACAAGTGACAGTGGCAAGAGACATCTACTTTGGGTTGAGGAGGCTGGAAGATAATATATCTCTGAACGTAGTCCAAGACCAACTCGACCCTCTGTTTTGGACTTGGGCCTAGATTTAATGACAGTTTCCAGGGTGGGTCAGGCACACTCATTGATGTGAGAGCCACCATTGGTGGGAGAACCACCCTGGATTAAGGTGGTGGGAAGGGTAGACTAATAATGGCTGTCATCAGTGGATGTTAATTCAGCTCATTAATGAGTTACTTGACATCCATTATCCTGGAGCCTGCCTTAGTTTTGTGGTGCCACAGGGATCCACCAGGGAAGGCCCTCACAGCTTTCCCATACCCCAAAGCTGACACCCGAGTAGGTTCTCAGGCAGTCTGTGCTTCACCAGGGGAACCAGCAGAGAAGAGGGGCGAGGATTGCTGAATGCCGAACCCTGGCCTGGTCTTCTACCCATGTTCCCCTGATATTCTCACCATGATCCCCAACCTATCCTTGCTCACTCTGAGTGCCAATGATATGGGAACAAGGGCCACCCTGAGCTTCCACTCCCACTGGTGGTGACACAATGCATAGCCAGCAGCCCTGGGGGGTTCTGGCATCTGCTTTGGGGGTCCTCAATCTCAGGGGAAAAGAGTCAAAGGTGGCCACTGAAGTGCTTTCTGATTCTGTCAGGCATCTCCCTTAGATGTGGCAGTGGTTCCCCGCCAGCTCTCCAAATGGTGGACGAGACTTGAATAATTGATGTTTTGCATGTAGACATCTCAAGTGGCTCTCTATGAGAAAGTGCTGCTGGGATTTCAATATAGGATTTGAGTCACAGTTGGACCAACCTGGAAAAGGATGCAATGTGATCATCCCTAAAGGATGTGAGCTAACCAGTTGAGACTTCCTCAGCTGCCCCTTGGTCATTTATTACTTATATTTCTTAGAATCATAGAGGTTTACAGTATGCTCATGGAGGAGGAAATAAATCCTTCTTGTAATTAATGCATTGAATTCAGTTCAGTGAGAAATAGCTTAAAAAGCCACACCAAAATACAGGAAACATGAAATTACCCAGGAAAAAGCTAAACAAAAGGATGCACATTCAGATTAAGTAAACTATCTGACTGCAGCTGTATCATATGAGGTGAAATTGATTGTGTCAGTGCCACATGGAACCTTAACAAAATATGTGATGTAGCTTTAATTTAAGAAATGGAAAATTGCTAGGGCACAATTTACTTATAGAAGTCTACAGCATGAAAATAAACCTTTCAGCCCAACTTGCCCATGCTACCAAGATTTCACAATTTAAACTAGTCCCATTTGCCTGTGTTTGGTCCATATCCCTCCAACTCTATCCCATTCATGTACCTGTCTAAAATATATTTTTGAAATGATGAAATTGTACTTGCATCTACCACTATCTCGGACAGCCTTTTCCAGACACACTACTTTCTGTGTGAAAAATTATGTATGTTACAAATAGCACCAGGGAGCCAGATTCAATTCAAGACGTGGTTAGGTGGATTAGCCATGCTAAATTGACCCATTGTCTCCAGGGATGTGCACCTAGCCTGGTAATAGGGACGGGGTGGGATGCTCTTTGGAGAGTCAGTGCAGACTTGATGGGTTGAATGGCTTCTTTCTGCACTGTTGGGATTCTATGATAACTGTCATATTCCCTCCTTATTCATTCATATACCCATCCAGATGCCTTTTAAATGTTGCAATTGTACTAGCCTCCACAACTTCCGCTGGTAGTTTATTCCATACACGTAGCATCCTCTGTGAAAAGGTTGCCCCTTAGGTCTCTTTTATATCTTTCCCCCTCACCCTAAATCTATGCCCTCTAGTTCGGGACTCCCCCATCCCAGGGAAAAGACTGTCTATTTACGCTATCCATGCCCCTCATGATTTTATAAACATCTAAAGGTTACCCCTCAGCCTTCGACGCTCCATGGATAACAGCCCCAGCCTATTCAACCTCTCTCTATAGCTCAAATCCTCCAATCATGGCAACATCCTTGTAAATCTTTCTGAAGCCTTTCAAGTTTCATAACATCCTTTCAACAGGAAGGAGACCAGAATTGCACGCAATATTCCAACAGTGGCCTCACTAATGTCCTGTACTGCCACAACATGATCTCCCAACTCGTGTACTCAATATTCTGACCAATAAAGGAAAACATACCAAAATGACTTCTTCACTATCTTATCTACCTGCAACTCCACTTTCAAGGAGCTATGAACCTGCGTTCCACAGTCTCATTGTTCAGCAACACTCCCTAAGATCGTACCATTAAGTATACAAGTCCTGCTAAGATTTGCTTTCCCAAAATGCAGCACCTCACATTTATCGAAATTAAACTCCGTCTGCCACTAATAATTAGAAGCCTTCATTGGTATTGGATTTTAAAAGGTGGAAGTGCAAAATCATAAATTATTTTGATAAATATGGATAACTTTCCAATAAATACAACCATCAGTAATCAGATTCTACAGATTTCAAACAATTGTCACATTGAAAAGAAAACTAGATAAATATTTGAGGCAGCATAGACAGTGGTTCCAAAAAAAAAACTGACACAGCTCACAGATCACACACTGGACAGACCAGCCATCTCAGATGATAATACACCAGTCATTCTCAGTCCAGAGGACCTAAGAATCAGTTTGTTAAAAAAAAACTTGCCACACCAAAACTGGCTGACAAAGTACAGTATTTCAATGTCTCTAAAGCACTCAGCAATACTCCTAAGTTATGAAGAGCACCACAAAACATGCAAGATTATCTTTCTGTAAACCTTTGAGCAATGCATAGAATAGAATAACAAAATAGAATAACAATGTCAGACATAGAACAGACATGTTATATTTGTGGTTTATTGTGCAATTTGTTGCTTTATAGTAAAATGTGTTTTGTGGTAGAGGGGCCCTAGGATTGTTAAGCAGTTGTTATGTGGAGTGGGGGGGGGGGGGGGGGAAGAGGTATTTTAAGCTAGTGTGCAATGAGGTTAGGTGGTGTGGGCTAAGGTTGGCTATGATGGGGTGAGGTGGGATTAGATAGTGTGGAGTAGGGTAATGTGAGGTGGTGTCAGGGACCCCCCTGATCCAGGTGTTGGATTCATGGAGGAACCCCCTAAACCCCACAGACCCTCCAACAAGAGCCAGCGGAGGCGCATGCGCGTCACCGGCGGCGGCGAAGGTAGACAATTTCTCTATTTTTTTAAAAAAAAATACATCCTCTGGAGAAATCGGCGCCTGAACCTCGTTTTAAAATCACCGCATTCCCTAAGGAAAGAAAAACAGACAAAAAAAAAAATCGTAATGTAGAAAGTCAGTGAGTGGTTGTGGAGGCGGACGGTCCGGCTGTTTTCGGTCGTTCCCAAGGCCTCGGGCTCGAGGAGAATTGGAAAGGAAAAAGGTAAAAAGAAAATGGAAAGTGGCGAAGAGAGGGAAAGGGTTTGCCGCTTAGCTGTATCAAAGTGCCGCTCTATAGTCTATCAGTAATATAAAAGAGTGTCTTTTACTCACAGCCTCGCCTCTCTCAGGTCTCCTCTGGTCTTCATTGTTTTTTTTTGGTCTCTCCTTTTACGTTTAATGATAGTCCAGGAAAAGCGCGTGACGTCACAGCCCAGCCAGGATGGATGGCTTTTGTTCATTTAGCAGGTTCTGTGCCAAGCCACATCTCTCCCTGGGGAAGCCTCTTTCTCTTCATCTTCATCTTTTTTTTTTAAACTGTGACCCAACCTCCATCTTTTCTTCCTAATAAATGTGTATATATTCTTTAAACCCTTTCCCTGTCCTCATCCAAAAAGAAAGACCTGACTGATTTAGAGGTACGAGTTCAAATTTGAACTCTTCAAAGGCTGAAAGACATTTCTGATTGAAGGCAGTTAGGTAATAATTTAAATTCAACTAATCCATCAGTCTACCTGGAAGAAGGTGATTGCCTCGTTAATCATGATTGGGAAAATGTGGTTTAAAAAAAAAATCTGCCCTCTTCAGAGGAGAAATCTGCTGCCCTCACTTCAAATGGCTGTACATACCACTCCAGATCTACAGTAATGGAGTTGACTCTTCACTTGATTCTGAAATAGCCTCGCAAGCCTTTTGTGGTGTGTCAACTGCTGTGGGTGTGTGCCTCACACCAAATAGAGTGCAGCAGTTGAAGAAGGTTACTCATCACCACTTTTTCAAGGGCACTTAGGAATGGGCAGTAAATGTTGGCCTTGTCAGCACACTTACATTTCAAGAACAAATACAAGATACTTATAGTTATCACTATAACCTCAACTGTTGTCTCCTACAGCTTCATCACAAATTGCACCCATTTGATTCTGGCATTCTTGCCCCCTTTGCTTTTTACCATTGGCAATTGCACCTTTAGTGGTCACAGTTTTATGCCTTGAAACTCCGTTAGGTTTGCCAACTGTATTGGATATCTTTGGAGATTAAATCATATCATGTGGCAGGATGACCAATCAAACTGCCATTAATGCCATCTTAATTTTTCTTGTAACCAATAAACTAAAGTGGTTGAACAAAATACTTTTAATGCTGCAATGATTTCTCTCCTGAATTTCTGGCAAGAGTGCAGAGGAGATTAAGCTTTTTAAATTCCAGTTTCCATGGCAATCCTGAAGGTTCAGTACCCCGAATTCCCTCTTAAACCTCTGTTTTTCTACATGAAGATCTTCCTATTTTAAATACTTCCTATTTGAAATTGTTGACTTTAATCAGAAATTATCTCCCTGCTTCTTCTCTTTAAAGGCTGAAAGACATTTCTAATTAAAGGCAGTTAGGTAAACGATCTTTTAAAGTTATAGCACCTTAGCCTGGTTATTCCAACACATTTTATTTCTCTTAAAGTTTTACCTCTACTGTGCATTCTGAGCTATCAAATGTCTTTGGCTCATATTTCATTCCCTTGGCTTTCTATTACAAAGTATAGCTGGAAATGTGTTGCTGGAAAAGCGCAGCTGGTCAGGCAGCATCCAGGGAACAGGAGAATCGACGTTTCGGGCATAAGCCCTTCTTTCAGGCTTATGCCTGAAACGTCGATTCTCCTGTTCCCTGGATGCTGCCTGACCTGCTGCGCTTTTCCAGCAACACATTTCCAGCTCTGATCTCCAGCATCTGCAGACCTTACTTTCTCCTATTACAAAGTATATGTGACTTTGTGCTGCTGTATTCGCTCATCTTGTTGAAAGATGTTATACAGTCTCATTGATCAAACTAATTTCAAGAAATTCAGACCTCACCCCTTACTTTCCTTCTGACATCTCCAAAATCAGTGACATTTAATCCTTGTTGTTTTCTCTTCCAGTCAGAATACAAGATTGACTCAACGTATTGACTTGCTGATGCTGTCTTTCAACTATCTGTGTATTTGAGATCTATATTTTAATATGTATCACATCTACAGGAGTTGGAAGGGGGCATACATGGTTAAAATATCTTGGGGTAAGATGGAATTTTGATTAAATATCATGGCTGACTTGATCATTTTTTTTCTATAAATATTTTATGTTTACTTTCATGCACAACCATTTGTTGCACACAATCAGTGACTCTCTGAATGTAAGATATGGGTTTGGTACCATTGTTACAGCTTTTTCATTCATTGTTTCAGCTTTACTTTGGATCATCAAAGGTTATCCTTCAGATGTTGAGCAGAGCAGAAGTAGGATTTCTCTCCATGTACATTTGTTAAAATGTTTGTCTCATACATGAAACAATGGCAGCCATGTTACTGCAATTTTTGAAATCTGGTAGAATATTTAAATACTGGCACACCCATCACACCGAAATTGTTCTTCAGTTAGGAGTGAAAGGAGCTGCAAATCTCATGCTTGATGATACCCTCCTTTGCATTATCCTGCCCAGGTTTGTATATCAGATAGATAAGCGCACATATCCAGGTGTACTTCTGACTCATGCTTGTTTCATGCAGTTGAAATCTGGTGCCTGCTTGCAATGGACTCCACAGGCCTGCTCTTTGATCCCTGTAAAGCTCACCGTGTTGCCAGGAAGCAGGCAAATTTAATTTAAACATGCTTACTCTCACCCATCTCAAGACTGGTACAATTCAACTTACCATATTGACTTGCAGAGTTCAGGAAGAAGACAGTTGAAAGCATGACCACTACCAATAGGGGAATGTTGTGATGTTCAAAATGCCAAGTTCTTGTAGCCTTGTTTTTGAGGGTTGTAGAGATTTTGAGTGGATGAAGCTATGGAAATATTTTAAAACAAGGATGTGAATGTCAAAATCCAGTTTTGCTGGACCAATAGCCTGTGATGGTCAGCAAGAATAGGATAAGGATGAACAAAATAAGGTGCAAGGTAAGGCAACAGTATCTCTAGATCTGCTACTGTGCAATGGAAATCTTGGAAAGGAGTGTCAAGCTCGCATGCCACATACTTCACCTTGAAGTACTTAAGCCACAACCAACAGACTTTTATAACTTCCTTTGAATGGCAGAAAATGGGGAAGTGTGATTTCTGCCAATAAACAGCTGGACTTTGAAAAGCTTAAACCTAATTTTATAAGTACATGGATGAAAGCCTGGCCACAATCTGGAAAGTTACTTGGCCTCTTGTTAAGAATATTTCTGTGAAATTTAATAAAAATGCAATGGCATGATTTAAACCATTACAGGGTTTGCAAATGTCAGCAACATTGTGCATCCTGCCCTCTTTGATCAATGCCTATAGTATATACAGAGCATATCTGCGTAACAGCATGTCTTTCCCAAATTTAGTAATAAAATAGAGCATGCCAAGAATGGGCCAACTTTCATAATCTTTTGTATAACCTTGTTGTTTTGTATGTTCCCAAATTTGTATCTCTGCTCAAGCCTTAAGGACTTTATTGTGCAGATAAATTGATAACATAAATAGGTTAGGAAATATGTTTCTTAAGTTAATGGGTCTGAAAAGGTTAATGATAAAGATTGGCATTAGGCTCCACACAGTGGGATGATTCTGTACAGTCTTGGGTAGCAAGTTCTAGTTCCAGATGGGGTCAGTTATATTAACCCTAGTTCTTGACAGTTTTTTGTAACTATGGTTGATTAATACTTAATTCTACCATGCAATGAACTACAGCTTGTTAAGAGAAGTGCCCATCCTTCCTCACTAGTAGTTCATCTTCCATTACTTTTATTAGAACAAGCCCTCAGATCAAATACCGAGAGGAGGATTGGTGGCAGCAATTTATCCCAACCAGTAGCAGGTCATAGTTTGTTCCACAGATATATAGCATTGTGATCAGCAGAATGATTGTTGCTTAAAAATGTTGAGGTAACAACAGTGAAAAAATCCATTTGACCCAAGAAGAAATAAATTCAGATGACAACTGAGTTTACCACTTTAAAAATACTACTGCTTTAGGAATACTCAGTGAGTCAGCAGCTGCACAGGTTGAAGAGAAGCAGCACACAGAATCTGTATAAAGATGGCAGGATAAAAACAGTACAGGTCGTTCTGCTATAATGTGTGTTTCGTTAACACAAATTAGCTATAGCACAATAGATGAACTGGAGGTACTGCTCTAAAATACAAAAATTTTAAAGTGTGTATTGGTTATAATGCGTTTCAAGCCATTAGTTTAAATTGTGCTGCTAATACACCATTTTCTTATAACACGGAGTTGCATGAGGATGGAACTACCGCATTATAGCAGAACTGACTGTACTCCAGACATTACCTTCGAGATGGCAAGAAGAACAAGAAAGGCTGTGTAGACTAGGAACAGAATAAAAAGACAAGTCATACTGGGCAGGTACTGATTCATTACAGAAGATGGATCTACAGCAGAAGCCCTGATTCGAGGTTTGGCTGGAAAATAACAATTTTGGAGCTCCAGGACTAAAGTTAAAGATCCCTGTAGGCAAGGGTAAACAAACTTTAAATTAATGGTGCAAAAGACAAAGCTGAGAAGGATAGAGATAAAAAGAAGTGCTCACTGTTCAGAGAGAGCATTGTGGCCATAACGAGTACGCACCAAAAGGCATGGCTACATATCGAGCGCACATCACAGTGGCCCTCAATTTAGCTAACTTTACAGTGATAACATCACCTCCTAACCCCCCTTACAGCTTTTCAGAGTTCTTTGAGTGAATTTAACTAGCATTAACTCACAAAACAAACAATCTCTCTGGATTGTCACTGCAAGCAATATGGACATTATGGGCTGAATCTTACATTTTCTTGGCTAAGTGCCATTTTTGTCAAATATTTTGGAGGGTTTCTTGGGGCGAGGCCTAGTGAGACCTCTTGCCTCACTAACTAAACACTACGACTAAGATGCCTCCTTGCCCAATTCTAGCCCCATCTTACCATGCACTATTCACAGAACTGCTTGCCAGTTATGGATCTCTGCTGAAAGACCAGCATCTCTGGCGCCTGCAACATATTTGAAAGGCTGCTGGGCATCAATCAAACACTGGCATTCCAAAGCTGCCCTCCTGCAATGGACCTTCTAATGTTACCTTTCTAGCTGTTGACCGCTTAATGCAAGATGACCCCAAAGTTTTTAATGAAATAGATGTAAGTGTAATAAGTATGCTCCAATTGCATTTATCCTATTTTTTATGCTTAAACTTCAATTTCCAGACCCAAATACTAAATCATATGAATTATGAAAGGGACTTCACAACAAGATGTGATAATTACCTTTAGTGAGTAAAGCTAATTTCTGCTTAAGTTCCTTTCATTTCTGAATCTATTTCCCTTCAACAGATTTGTGAATCAGTGCAAACATTGGGTAGAGTCTTGTAAACGTTGTTGTCAGATTGCCAAGAACATTTTCAGATCAGAACTCAATTTACTAAGTTATGAACTTTGATCTTCAACAGGTTTATTTCAAATCACAAGCTTTCAGAGTTTTCAGTGACTGCAATACTTAACTTTACCCGATGAAGGGGCAGTGCTCAGAAAGCTTGTGATTTCAAAATAAATCTGCTAAACTATACCCTGGTGTGTGACATCTGACCCTGTCCACCCCAGTCCAAGACTGGCACTTCCAGATCACAATATAATTATCATCTTCACTTCTGGGTTCCCTGACAGGTGTGATGGAGGATGCACTGGATCATACAATTATCTAAGTAAAGAAGTATCGCTAATAAAAGAACACTGACAGGACTCATAAAGCCAGCACTGTTTGCGGCATACAACACCATAGAAAGGAGTGAAGATCTGCAGAACGGATGGAAGATATGGAAAGTCTGCCTTTAAATTTAGAAGCCTGCAAGTGATGGTTAATGTAATTGGCCAATCTGAAAAAGAAGCCATTTACTCCTCCTTTTCATTTTCTGCCTTATAGTTATTAAAAAAAATAGAGGCCACATTCTTTTTAATAGCCTGTACTTTAAGCTTATATTGTACAGCCATATGCATATGCATTCTGAATGCCACTAATGAGCTGATGCATTTCTCAGAGTTCACTAATTTCATTTTGGCCCTAGAAATTTACCTACAGCCAAATTTAGTAGCTTTGAATTTCCTAGCAAGTATCGCAATTATTCTTCTTTCGTGGCAGAGATGTGATTACACTCTACGCCTCAGCTGAAAGTGCAGTTGAGACAAAAACAAAATAGATTGTGAAGTATATGACCACCACATGGTAACAATTATTCCACATAACTCCATTGAGTGAGTTTGCCAGTTCTAAACAGAGGTAAAGAGGAAAAGCTTCATAAGGTGTACTCATCACTCTTAAAACCACAAGGATTTCATATTTCCTTCCAACGAATTGCAGAAACGTGGTATTAGTATTTTAAAAAGGTGGTGCAAAAAAGCCAGGGAACTATAGACCAGTGAGCTGGACATCGGTGGTGGGCAAGTTGTTGGGGGAAATCCTGAGGAGCAGGATGTACGTGTATTTGGAAAGGCAAGGACTGCTGATGGATAGTCAACATGGCTTTGAACAGGGGAAATCATTTTTCACTAACTTGATTGAGATTTTTGAAGAAGTAACAAAGAAGATTGATGAGGGCAGAGCAGTGGACATGATCTACATGGATTTCAGTAAGGCTTTCTACATGGGAGACTTGGTAAGCAAGGTTAGATCTCATGGAATACAGGCAGAACTACCCATTTGGATACAGACCTGGCTCAAATGCAGAAGTTAGAGGGTGCTGGTGGAGGGCTGCCTTTCAGATTGGAGGCTTGTGACCAGTGATGTGCCACTGCATTTTGTCATTTTTAATGAATGATTTGGATGTGAACTTAGGAGGTATACTTATTAAGTTTGCAGATCTCACCAAAATTGGAGGTGTAGTGGACAGTGGACAGGTTACCACAGAGTACAATGGGATCATGATCAGATGGGCCAATGGGCTGAGGAATAGCAGATGGAGTTTAATTTAGATAAATGTGACGTGCTGCATTTTGGAAAGGCAAATCAAGGCAGGACTTATACATTTAATGGTAAGGTAATCGGGAGTATTGCTGAACAAAGAGACCTTGGAGTGCAGATTCATAGCTCCTTGCAAGTGGAGTTGCAGGTAGATAGGATAGTGAAGAAAGCGTTTGGTGTGCTTTCCTTTATTGGTCAGAGTATCAGGTATAAGAGTTGGGAGGTCAAGTAGCGGCTGTCCAGGACATTGATTAGGCCACTTTTAGAATATTGCGTGCAATTCTGGTCTCCCTCCTATTGGAAGGATGTTGTGAAACTTGAGAGGGTTCAGAAAAGATTTACAAGGATGTTGCCAGGATTGGAGGGTTTGAGCTACAAGAAGAGGCTGAATAGGCTGGGGCTGTTTTCCCTACAGCATTGGAGGCTGAGGGGTGACCTTATACAGGTTTATAAAAGCATGAGGGACATGGATAGGGTGAATAATCAAGGAGTCCAGAACTAGAGAGGAAAATTTTTAGGGTCAGAGGGGAAAATTTTAAAAGAGACCTAAGGGGCAACTTATTTATGCACAGGATGGTGCATCCAGGGGAAATGTGGAGGCTGGTACAATTACAACATTTAAAAGGCATCTTTATGAATATACGAATAAGAAAGGTTTAGAGGGATATGGGCCAAATGCTGGCAAATTGGACTAGATTAGGTTAGGATATTTGGTCGGCATGGATGAGTTGAACCAAAGGATCTGTTTCCATGCAGTACATCTCTATGACTCCAATAGCATCAATAGCAACTATAAAGTTTTAAATCTTGTTCATCCCAACTCTTTGAACAGAACAGAATGGACTATGGACTATCTAGAAAATATATATCGAGAATTGTACATCAGAAATGCAATTTTATCTTTCATTCTGCCTTTGAAAAAAATCTGCTTAATTGAATGGAACTTGCCTTCTACTAAATTGTTCTATAAAATTTTGAAGGCTATCTTAATGGTAATTTTGTATTTAATTTTCAAGAAAAAATTTAAATATAAACTTTCCTTTTTTGTGATTTGCTCACTCCTATTTTAGAAAGCAACTTTAATGTCGTGGAGTAACTTTTATTCAGTTTCGACTTCATGTAAAGGTACATTTTATCATAGCGCATCTGGACAGCATTTTTAATCTTTCTGTCCTTCTACACTAATATTTTTCAAGACATGGTATGGGCTAGAGTACTGGGATACAGTGGTGGAAATAGTGATAAAAAATCAGATGAGAAATCACAACTTGCATTGACAAAGTACCTTTAAAGTATTAAAGACAACACAAAGGTACTTCCTGGGAATGTACTAGACCAATATTGACAAGAGAAAGACGATATTGGGACATGTGACTACAAACTTGGCCAACAAGGTAGGTATGAAGAAGCATTTTTGCAAGTACAGAACAGCAGATAAATCTGGGAAGCAAATTCCAGATCTTAGGTTAGGGCAAAGGCAGCCAGAGGCATGGCAGCCAATGGTGAAGCAAAGGCAGAAAGTGCTGGAGAACCTCAGCAGGTCTGGAAGCTTCAGTAGAGACAGAAACAGAACTGATGTTTCAAGTCCAGTGACCTTTCACTAGAAGCGTAGGTTCTGGGGAATATGGAGGAGCACAAAGCTTAAAGAATGCTAATTTTGCAAGGATTTTAATGCTTGGGAAGGTTGCAGAGGTGGAGCTGAAGGGATGGAGGAATTTGAGTGCAGATTATTTTTGAAAAAGCAGTGTCACTGGACCATGATCCAGCGTATATCAGTGGACACAAAGTGATGGACGAACTCGGCTCATTAGAATATAGGCATCAGATTCTGGATAACTTCATAAATGAAGTCTGGATGATGGATCAGAAGACCATTAGAATATAAAAGGCAACAAAAACTTGGAAGATGGTTTCCACAGCAGATAAGCTGAGACCAGGTTAGCTACAGCTGTTACACAACTGAGGTTGGAGGAAAGCACTGTCTTTCTCTCGTCCCACTATTCCATTGATCTCAACATATATTTAAAACATTTACTCTGTTACTGATATACCTTCTCTACCTTAGCGATATTATCAATCCGGTTTCTTCGATGAACAAAATATGATTAATTTATTATAAAACAAGACTTCTTTAAAGTAGCAAAGTCATTTGGCACATAGATTCAAATATAGAAAGATAAACATTACCCCTCTAAATACCCAAAGCATTCACACACCAGGTAGAGAGAAAAGAAATCTCTGCAGAGATTGAATTTGGAAAAGAAAACACTTTCCCCAATAATTGTTAATTCTTTTTGGAAAAAGGATCAAGTATGTAATGTTGAAGAATGCTTTCAGTTAACATCCTGCAGATATAAACAGGTGTCACCAAATACAGGCACTTGTCTCTGGAACTTTTTCAGGTGCAGTTTGCACAAATATTGCCAAGAATAACTCTTTCAGATGTTTTTCAGGTTTCTAGTAGTCTCACTGAACTCACTAAAAGAATTTCTCAGAAAGCAAAGTCTGAGCTGGGTAGAATATTTCTCAGAAGATGGAGGAGTGGACTAGATTGTCCCAGAGGGAACAATCTCTGAGGAATGCAGGCAGGGGGAGGGAAGGGAAGATGTGTTTAGTGGTGGCATTGTGTTGGAGTTGGCAAAAATGGCGGAGGATTATTCTTTGCATGTGAAGGCTAGTGGGGTGAAAGGTGAGAACAAGAGGGACCCTAACCTTGCTCTGGGAGGGGAGGGAGGGGGTGAGGATCGTGGCGCGGGAGATGTACCGCACGTTGTCGAGAGCCCTGTCAACAACTATAGGTGGGAAGCCATGGTTGGAGAAGAAGGAGCACATATTAAGAGCACCACTTTGGAAATACAGCAGAGGCAAAGGAGCTGAGAGAAAGGGATAGAGTCCTTACAAGACGTAGGGTGAGAAGAGCTGTAGTCCAGCCAGCTGTGGGAGTCAGTGGGCTTGTAATGGATATTAGTGGATAGACTATTGCCGGAAATGGAGACAGAAAGGTCAAGGAAAGTAGCTGGACTATATAATAGGTTGTGTCATGGCAAATTACTTGTCACATGAAAAGAAGAAAACCCTCTTCATTACTTAAATAGAACCAAACAAGCAGTATGGCCATCATCTAGGAGAATGTGCTAGAAAAACTGAAAGGTCTGAAGGTGGGTAAATTACCTGGACCAAATGGACTACACACCAGAGTTCTGAAGGAGATAGCTGAAGAGATAATGGAGATGTTAGTGGTGATTGTTCAGGAATCGTTGGGGTCAGGGAGTGTCCCAGAGGACTGGAAAATTGCTATTGTAACTCCCATGTTTAAGAAGGGAATGAGGCAAAAGACGGGAAAGAAGATTCGTCTGACCTCGGTTGTTGGTAAGATTTTGGAATCCGTTGTGGAGGACGGGATTTCTGAATACTCGGAAGTGTGTGGTAAAATAAGGCAAAGTCAGCATGGTTTATCATGGGGAGAAAGCAAGGACTGCAAATGCTGGAGATCAGAACTGAAAATGTGTTGCTGAAAAAGCGCAGCAGGTCAGGCAGCATCCAAGGAGCAGGAGAATCGATGGGGAGGTCATGCCTGACAAATCTGTTAGAATTCTTTGAGGAGGTAACAAGCAGGTTAGGGAGAGCCAATGAATGTACTTGGACATCCTTGGACTTCCAGAAGGCCTTTGACAAGATGCTGCACAGGAGTCTGCTGAGTAAGATAAGAGCCTATGGTGCTAGTGGCAAGGTACTAGCATGGATAGAGGATTGGCTGTCTGGCAGAAAGCAGAGAGTGGGGATGAAAGGGTCCTTCTCAGGATGGTACCTGGTGACTAGTGGAGTTCCGCAAGGGTCAGTGTTGATACCGTAACTTTTCACTTTATACTTTAATGATGTAGATGAAGGAACTGAGGGCATTCTGGATAAGTTTGCAGATGATACATGGGTAGGTGGAGGGACAGGTAGTATTGGGGTCTACAGAAGGATTTAGACAGGTTTGGGGGGGGGAGATGAGGCAGATGGAATATAACATGGGAATGTGTGAGGTCATGCACTTTCATAGGAAGAATAGAGGCATAGACTATTTTCTAAATGGGGAGAAAATTCATAAATCCAAAGTGCAAAGGGACTTGGGAGTTCTAGTCCAAGATAAGGTTAACTTGCAGATTGAGTCACTAGTTAGGAAGGCAAATGCAATGTTGGCATTTATTTTCAGAGGACTAGAATATAAAAGCAGGAATATACTTCTGAGACTTTATAAGGCTCTGGTCAAACCACATTTCAAATATTGTGAGCAATTTTAGGCCCCATATCTCAGGAAATATCTACTGACCCTGAGAGGGTCCAGAGGAGGTTCACAAAAATGATTCCAGGAATGTAAAGCTTAACGTATGAGAAAAGTTTGAGGACTCTGGGACTATACTCGATGGAGTTTAGAAGGATGGGGAGGGGGGTATAATTGAAACTTACAGAATACTGAAAGGCCTTGATAGAGTTGACATTGGGCAGATGTTTCCATTCACAGGAGAGACTAGGACATGAGCATGACATATCAATGAAAGTCTTCCTTTTCTTTTTTAGACTTCTAACTGTTTTGCCTTTTGCCTTCTGTTCCACAAGATATTTTTGCAACTATTCCTCTCTTCAGTCACACACCCCTGAAAGCCATGTCTCCAGTGAAACCCTTACTATTTCTGTTGTGATGTGTCTTAACATATAGTAAACAGTATATCTGAAAGAGTCATGCTGATGATATCATGTCATAACATATGAGCTGAAGGTAGAAAGGTCTTAAACTCCATCTTAACTGGAGTCAACTGAAGCATGACAGGTTGATGAAAATGGCTCTTTGTAATCGAATTGCTTTAATATTATCTCAGACAGCTGAAGTGCTTATGACTATAAAAATCAGGAGCTGTCTTAAATGTCTGTTGGATCTTTCAATATGGTTTTACCCACATCTAGTTCTTATGGGAGCTAAAGTGAGCATTTCCACACCAGGTACAACAGATATCCCACTGGAGGCAAGCCCACACCAGTTCACTTTTTGAATCTGCTACCCTCAGCATGTTCCCCATCTTTGTTTTATGAAGTCAGAGAGGAATTTAAATTTCCATATTGCATGAAAAGGTATACACCACCAGATTGCTGGGTCATATTGAGTACTATTGAATCCTGCTCTCAACAACAACGCTTTTCCCTACTCCAACATCGGCCTTAAACCAAAAGATGACTTCAGTCTTCTTTCACTATGAGTTGTCACCTGAAAGCCCTCTTTTCTGCTTCTTCCACTCTCACCTCCAGCAAATGTGTGAACCTCATAAATATCTTTGCAACAAAGAGTGAGGCCATCTGCAGATCTGTTTTTATGCATCCCTCCAGTCCCTTTGCTCACCCGCACTTCTACCCCACTTCCACCTTGGGCTCTCCCTTTCCCTTACTTGTACCTCTTCCCTTTTAACTGCTGACCAACTTGTCACGCTTCCTCGCATTTTCACCACCCTTTATTTCTTATTCTCTCCACTCCCTCAGTCTTCCATCTTACTCTGCACCCACCTCCTGCCTTTTATCTCCTACCCTTTTTACCAACTAACATCCTCCACGCTTTTCTCCCTTTCACTGTGCACCCTCAGCTTATCGTCTCCCTCCCCTCCTTCACACTCATCGCCTTGTCCCTCACCCTTCTTCCTCCATTTTCTTCCTCATCCCTCCCAACACCTTTCCCTCTCACTCTCTCCCTTTTTCCTCTTGCCCTCCTTTCCCTTTCCCTCCTCTTTCCCTCCCCATCCATTTCCTTTCTCCATCCACTTGCCTCTGAAAACCTCCACTCTCTCTCACTTTCTCTCCCTCCCTATCATCACCCAATCTTCCCCTCTGCCTTCCATTTCCTCGTCCCCTGCCATCTCTTCCCCCAATCTTCCCCTTCAGTTACCACTTATTCTAACACCTCTCCTCCCATTCTCCTCTCCATCCTCTCTTTCCTCCTCCTACTCCTAATAAACAATCATCTCTGCCTCCTCCCCCACATCCTCATAGTGTAGAGAAATACTCCCTCACTACCCCTTCCAATAAACGTACAAATTCTAATGGGACTTGGGTAAATATCAAAATTGCCTACTTCTGCTATTTTCTGTTTCTGTCCCACACCTTCCCTCTCTCTACTTCTTTCCTTCCTCACTTGTCTCCTTCCTCCCCTGTCCCCTTCCCTCTTCTGTGCCCCTTCCTCCTTCTTGTACTCCTTTCAATGCTCTGTCTTCCACTCCTTTCATCACTGTACCTGCCCCTGCTTTCTTGCCTCCTCCCTCCTCTCACCTCCTCCCTACATCTTTCCCTTTCCACCTCCCTCCTTTCATCTCTCCACTTCCCAACCACACCTCCCCCAACATGTCCTCCTCCATGCCACATTCCTCCTCGATTCACCCGCTTCTCACACACCTCCCCTCTCAGACTCCCAACACCTCTCATTGTCGCACTCTTCAGACATTGCTCTCCCTCCCCTTCTTTCCCACTGCCTTGCATTTTCCTCTCCTCTCTTCCACACTTCCTCCCCTCCCCATCTCTCACTTCCTCATTCCTTGCTGTCTCCCTCTGATCCCCCTCCCATTCCTGTCCTGCCCCTCTCCCTGTGCATCTATTACCCATCTGTCTTCCTCCCTGTCTTCCCCCACCACTCCTTCTCCCCTCCCATTTCCTATCTGACTCCTATTCCCATTCCCTCTCCATCCTGTCCCCCAACTCACCCCCCCCATCTCCCCGACCATCCTCCCCCATCTCCCTGGCCATCCTGTCCTCCATCTATCCCCCATCTATCCCCCATCTCCCCAGCCATACTGTCCCCCATCCTGTCTCCCATCTATCCCCCATCACGTCCTCCATCTCCCCGGCCATCCTGTCCCCCATCTATCCCCCATCATGTCCTCCATCTCCCAAGTGATCCTGTCTTCTATTCCCCCGTCATCCTGTTCCCCTATCTCCCTGCCATTCTGTCGTCCATCTCCCCCATCCTGGCCATCTCCATAACCATCCTGTGCCCAAACTCCCCCCCCCCCCCATCCTGTCCCTAACTGCCCCCATTTCCCATCCCCCTCACCTCACAACCTCCTCCTCCTCCTCCCCCTCATCTTCCATCTTCCTCCCCCTCTCCCGTCCCCCTCACCTCACACCCCCATCCTTCTCCTCCCCATCTCCCACCCCTCATCTCCCACCTCCTCCCTCCCCATCTCCTCTCTCCCCCATCGCCCACCTCCTCCCTCCCCATCTCACACCTCCTCCCACCCCCCCATCTCCAACCTCCTTCCTCCCTCCCCCCATCTCCCACCTCCTCCCTCCCCATCTCTCCCTCTCACCCCCATACCCATCTCTCCCCCCTCCCCATCCACCGTCTCTCCCCCCTCCCCATCCCCCACCCCATTCCCCCATCTCTCCCCATCCCCCCTACCCTATCCCCCATCTCTCCCCCCTCCCCATCTCTCCCCCCCACCCCATCCCCCATCTCTCCCCATCCCCCATTTCTCTCCCATACCCCATCTCTCCCCATCCCCCATCTCTCCCCCCATCCCCTATCTCTCCCCCCATCCCCCATCTCTCCCCCATCCCCCATCTCTCCCCTATCCCCCATCTCTACCCCCATCCCCCATCTCTACCCCCATCCCCCATCTCTACCCCCATCCCCCAACTCTACCCCCATCCCCCATCTGTACCCCATCTCTCCCCCCACCCTCCATCTCTCCCCCTCACCCCATCCCCATCTCTCCCCCTTACCCCATCTCTCCCCCTCCCCCATCCCCCATCTCTCCCCCATCCTCCCTCTATCCCCCATCCTCCATCTATCCCCCATCCCCATCTCTCCCCCCTCACCCCATCCCCATCTCTCCCCCTCACCCCATCCCCATCTCTACCCCCTCACCCCATCCCCATCTCTCCCCATCCCCATCTCTTCCCCCTCCCCATTCCCCATCTCTTCCCCCTCCCCATTCCCCATCTCTCCCCCTCCCTCTCCCTTCCCCATCTCTCCCCCTTTCCCATCCCCATCTCTGCCCCCTCCCCACCCCCCATCTCAACCCTCCCCCTCCCCATCTCTCCCCCTCTCCCACCATCCTCCATCTCTCCCCTCCATCCCCATCTCTCCCCCCGCCCCCATCTCTCCCCCGTTCCCCCATCTCTCCCCTCCGTCCCCCATCTCTCCCCTCCATCCCCATCTCTCCCCTCCACCCCCATCTCTCCCCTCCACCACCATCCCTCATCTCTCCCCTCCATCCCCCATCTCTCCCCTCCATCCCCCATCTCTCCCCTCCATCCCCCATCTCTCCCCTCCATCCCCCATCTCTCCCCATCCCCCATCTCTCCCCATCCCCATCTCTCCCCCAATCCCCATCTCTCCCCATTCCCCATTTCTCCCCCATTCCCCATCTCTTTCCCCATCCCCCACCTCTTCCCCCAACCCCCATTCTCTCCCCTCCATCCCCTATCTCTCCCCACTATCCCCCATCTCTCCCCTTCTCTCCCCCTCATCCCCCATCTCTCCCCATCTCTCCTCCCTCCCCCATTCTCCCCCACCCCCATCTCTCCCACTCCCCCATCTCTCCCCCTCCCCATCTCTCCCCCTCCCCATCTCTCCCCCTCCCCCATCTCTCCCCCTCCCCCATCTCTCCCCCTCCCCCATCTCTCCCCCTCACCATCTCTCCCCCTCACCATCTCTCCCCCTCCCTCCATCTCTCCCCCTCCCCCCAATCTCTCCCCCTCCCCAATCTCTCCTCCCCATCTCCCCCTTCCCCCCATCTCTCCCCCTTCCCCCATCTCTCCCCCTTCCCCATCTTTCCCTTTCCCCTCATCTCTCCCCCTTCCCCCATCTCTCTCCCCTCCCCATCTCCACTCTCCCCATCTCCACCTCCCTCCATCTCTCCCCCTCCCTCCATCTCTCCCCCTCCCTCCATCTCTCCCCCTCCCCCATCTCTCCCCCCTCCCCATCTCTCCCCTCCTTCCCCCATCTCTCCCCCTCTTCCCCATTTCTACCCCCATCTCTCCCCCCATCCCCCATCTCTCCCCATCCCCCATCTCTCCCCATCCCCATCTCTCCCCCCATCCCCCATCTCTTCGCCCTCCCCCATCTCCCCTCCATCCCCCATCTCTCCCCTCCATCCCCCATCTCTCCCCATTTCTCTCCCCCTCATCCCCATCTCTCCCCCTCCCATTCTACCCCCATCTCTCCCCCCTCCCTCCATCTCTCCCCCTCCCCATCTCCCTACCCCCATCTCTCCCCCACCCCCATCTCACCCCCACCCCCATCTCTCCCCCCCACCCCATCTGTCCCCAACTTCCCCCATCTCTCCCCTCCTTCCCCCATCTCTCCCCTCCTTCCCCCATCTCTCCCCTCCTTCCCCCATCTCTCCCCTCCTTCCCCCATCTCTCTCCCCATCCCCCATCTCTCCCCCCATTCCCCATCTCTTCGCCCTCCCCCATCTCCCCTCCATCCCCCATCTCTCCCCTCCATCCCCCATCTCTTCCCCATCTCTCCCCCTCATCCCCATCTCTCCCCCTTCCCTTCTCTCCCCCTCTCCCATCTCTTCCCTCACCATCTCTTCCCTCACCATCTCTTCCCCTCCCCATCTCTCCCCCTCCCTCCATCTCTCCCCCTCCCCCTCCCCCCAATCTCTCCCCCTCCCCCCAATCTCTCCCCCTCCCCCCAATCTCCCCCTCCCCCCCAATCTCCCCCTCCCCCCAATCTCTCCCCCTCCCCCCAATCTCTCCCCCTCCCCAATCTCTCCCCCTCCCCAATCTCTCCCCCTCCCCCATTCCCTCCTCCCCATCTCCCCCTTCCCCCATCTCTCCCCCCATCTCGCCCCCTTCCCCCATCTCTCTCCCTCCCCCCATCTCTCTCCCTCCCCCCATCTCTCTCCCTCCCCCCATCTCTCTCCCTCTCCCCATCTCTCTCCCCTCCCCCATCTCTCTCCCCTCCCCCATCTCTCTCCCCTCCCCCCATCTCCCCATCTCTCCCCCTCCCTCCATCTCTCCCCCTCCCTCCATCTCTCCCCCTCCCTCCATCTCTCCCCTCCTTCCCCCATCTCTCCCCCTCTTCCCCATCTCTCCCCTCCTTCCCCCATCTCTCCCCCTCTTCCCCATCTCTCCCCCCATCCCCCATCTCTCCCCATCCCCATCTCTCCCCCCATTCCACATCTCTTCGCCCTCCCGCATCTCCCCTCCATCCCCCATCTCTCCCCTCCATCCCCCATCTCTCCCCCTCACCCCCATCTCTCCCCCCTCCCTCCATCTCTCCCCCTCCCCATCTCCCTACCCCATCTCTCCCCCTACCCCCATCTCTCCCCTACCCCATCTCTCCCCCCTACCCCATCTCTCCCCTCCTTCCACCAACTCTCCCCTCCTTCCCCATCTCTCCCCTCCTTCCCCATCTCTCCCCTCCTTCCCCCATCTCTCCCCCCTTCCCCATCTCTCATCTCTCCCCCATTCCCCATCTCTTCGCCCTCCGCCATCTCCCCTCCATCCCCCATCTCTCCCCTCCATCCCCCATCTCTCCCCCCATCTCTCCCCCTCATCCCCATCTCTCCCCCTCCCCATCTCTGCCATCTCTCCCCCCATCTCCCATCTCTCCCCTCCATCCCCATCTCTCACCTCCATCCCCCATCTCTCCCCCATTCCCCATCTCTCCCTCCATCCCCATCTCTCCCCTCCATCCCCCATCTCTCCCCTCCATCCCCCATCTCTCCCCTCCATCCCCCATCTCTCCCCTCCATCCCCCATCTCTCCCCATCCCCCATCTCTCCCCATCCCCATCTCTCCCCCAATCCCCATCTCTCCCCATTCCCCATTTCTCCCCCATTCCCCATCTCTTTCCCCATCCCCCACCTCTTCCCCCAACCCCCATTCTCTCCCCTCCATCCCCTATCTCTCCCCACAATCCCCCATCTCTCCCCTTCTCTCCCCCTCATCCCCCATCTCTCCCCATCTCTCCTCCCTCCCCCATTCTCCCCCTCCCCCATCTCTCCCCCTCCCCCATCTCTCCCCCTCCCCATCTCTTCCCCTCACCATCTCTCCCCCTCCCTCCATCTCTCCCCCTCCCCAATCTCTCCTCCCCATCTCCCCCTTCACCCCATCTCTCCCCCTTCCCCCATCTTTCCCTTTCCCCATCTTTCCCTTTCCCCTCATCTCTCCCCCTTCCCCCATCTCTCTCCCCTCCCCATCTCCACTCTCCCCATCTCCACCTCCCTCCATCTCTCCCCCTCCCTCCATCTCTCCCCCTCCCTCCATCTCTCCCCCTCCCTCCATCTCTCCCCATCCCCATCTCTCCCCATCCCCCATCTCGCCCCATCGCCCATCTCTCCCCCCATCCCCCATCTCTTCGCCCTCCCCCATCTCCCCTCCATCCCCCATCTCTCCCCTCCATCCCCCATCTCTCCCCATTTCTCTCCCCCTCATCCCCATCTCTCCCCCTCCCATTCTAGCCCCATCTCTCCCCCCTCCCTCCATCTCTCCCCCTCCCCCTACCCCCATCTCTCCCCCACCCCCATCTCACCCCCAACCCCATCTGTCCCCCACCCCATCCCCCATCTCTCCCCATCCCCATCTCTGCCTCCCCATTCCCCCATCTCTCACCCCCATCCCCATCTATCACCCCATCCCCATCTCTCTCCCTCCGTCCCCCTCCCCCACTCCCTCTCCCCCTCCTCCCTCCCCCAACTCCCTCCCTCTCCTCCCCCCTCTCCCTCCCCCCACTCCCTCCTACCCCCTCCCCCTCCCTCCCCTCTATCCCACCACTCCCTCTCCCTCCACTCCCACCCCTCCCCCACCACTCCCCCACCCCCACTCCCCCCTCCACTTCCCCCCTCCCCACCTCCCCCCTCCCCACTACCTCCCGCCTCCCCACCTCCCGTCCACCTCCCCCTCCCCCTCCCTCTACCCCTCTCCCCTCCCTCTAACCCCTCCATTTCTCCCATGTCCCCCCTTCCCTCCCATCTCCCACCCTTCCCTCCCATCTTCACCCTTTCCTTCCCTCTCATCTCCCCCCCATCTCCCCCCCTCCATCTTCACCCCTCCATCTCCCCCCCACCTCCCCCTGTCCACGTCCCCCGGTCCATCACCTTCCCCTTCCCTCACCTCCCCCCCTCCATCCACCTCCCCCACCCCTCCACATCCTCCCTCTCCCCCCTCCCCTCCATCTCCCCCACTTCCCTCCCCTCCATCTCCCCTTCCCTACCCTCCCCTCCATCTCCCCTTCCCTTCCCTCCCCCTCCATCTTCCCCTTCCCTCGCCTCCCCTCCCCTCCCCTCTCCCCTTCCCTCCATCTCCCCTCCCCTCCAACTACCCCCTACCCTCCTCTCCATCGCCCCCACTTCGCTCCCCTCCATCTCCCCATCTCCCTCCTCCATCCCCCCATCTCCCTCCTCCCTTCTCCATCCCCCTCCTCCCTCCCCATCCCCCTCCTCCCTCCCCCATCTCCCTCCTCCATCCCCCTCCTCCCACCCCATCTCCCTCCTCCATCCCCCTCCTCCCTCCTCCATCCCTCCCATTTCCCTCCTCCATCCCCCACCTCCATCCCCCATCCTCCACCCCCCATCCCGCATCTCCATCCCCCTCCTCCATCCCTCCATCCCCCTCCTCCCTCCCCCATCCCCCACCCCCCTCTTCCCTCCCCCATCCCCCACCCCCTCCTCCCTCCCCCATCCCCCACACCCCTCCTCCATCCCCAACCCCCCTCCTCCATCCCCCATCTCCATCCCGCTCCTCCATCCCCCATCCCCCTCCTCCATCCCCATCCCCCTCCTCCATCCCCATCCCCCTCCTCCATCCCCCATCCCCCTCCGCCATCCCCCTCCTCCATCCACCCCTCCTCCATCCACCCCTCCTCCATCCCCCCCTCCTCCATCCCCCCCTCCTCCATCCTCCATCCCCCTCCTCCATCCCCCTCCTCCATACCCCATCCCCCTCCTCCATCCCCCACCTCCATCCCCCATCCCCCTCCTCCATCCCCCATCCCCTCCTCCATCCCCCACCTGCATCCCCCTCCTCCATCCCCATCCCCCCTCCCCTCCTCCATCCCCCTCCTCCATCCTCCCCCATCCTCCGTCCCCCCTCCTCCATCCCCCTCCCCCTCCTCCATCCCCCTCCTCCATCCCCCACCTCCACCCCCACCTCCATCCCCCACCTGCATCCCCCTCCCCCATCCCCCTCCTCCATCCCCCATCCCCCTCCTCCATCCCCCTCCTCCATCCCCCATCCCCCTCCTCCATCCCCCTCCTCCATCCCCCATCCCCCTCCTCCATCCCCCATCCCCCTCCTCAATCCCCCACCTCCAACCCCCACCTGCATCCCCATCCCCCTCCTCCAACCCCATCCCTCTCCTCCATCCCCATCCCCCTCCTCAATCCCCCATCCCCCTCCCATTCCCCCATCGCCCCTCCCCATCCCCCATCCCCTCCTCCATCCCCATCCCCATCCCCCTCCTCCATCCCCCTCCTCCATCCCCCTCCTCCATCCCCCATCGTCCATCCCCCATCCCCCTCCCCCACCCCCCATTCCCCCTCCCCATCCCCCCTCCCCTCCTCCATCCCCCTCCTCCACCCTCCCCCATCCTCCGTCCCCTCTCCTCCATCCCCCTCCCCCTCCTCCATCCCCCTCCTCCATCCCCCTCCTCCACCCCCCTCGTCCATCCCCCATCCCCCTCCCCCATCCCCCTCCCCCATCCCCCTCCTCCATCCCCCTCCTCCATCCCCCTCCTCCATCCCCCATCCCCCTCCTCCATCCCCCTCCTCCATCCTCCTCCTCCATCCCCCTCCTCCATCCCCCTCCTCCACCCCCCTCGTCCATCCCCCATCCCCCTCCTCCATCCCTCTCCTCCATCCCCCTCCTCCATCCCCCGCCTCCATCCCCATCCCCCTCCTCCATCCCCCTCCTCCATCCGCCTCCTCCATCCCCATCCTCCATCCCCATCACCCTCCATCCCGCATCCCCCTCCTCCACCCCATCCCCCTCCTCCATCCCCCTCCTCCACCCCCCTCCTCCATCCCCCTCCTCCACCCCATCCCCCTCCCCCCATCTCCCTCCCCCCATCCCCCATCCCCCTCCCCCCATCCGCCACCCCCCTCCCCCCATCCCCCTCCCCCCTTCCCCATCACCCTCCCCCCCTTCCCCCTCCCCCCATCTCCCTCCCCCATCCCCCTCCCCCCTCCCCCTCCCCCCCATCCCCCTCCCCCCATCCCCCTCCCCCCCATCCCCCTCCCCCCCCATCCCCCTCCCCCCATCCCCCTCCCCCCATCTCCCTCCCGCCTCCCCCACATCCCCCTCCCCCCATCCCCCTCCCCCCCATCCCCCTCCCCCCATCCCCCTCCCCCATCTCCCTCCCCCCATCTCCCTCCCCCCTCCCCCATCTCCCTCCTCCCTCCCCCCATCTCCCTCCCCCCATCTCCCTCCTCCCATCTCCCTCCCCCCATCTCCCCCCCTCATCTCCCTCCATCTCCCTCCCCCATCTCCCTCCTCCCCCCATCTCCCTCCTCCCCCCATCTCCCTCCTCCTCCCATCTCCCTCCTCCCCCCATCTCCCTCCTCCCCCCCTCCCCCTCCTCCCCCCATCTCCCTCCTCCCCCCATCTCCCTCCTCCCCCCCCTCCCCCCATCTCCCTCCTCCCCCCCTCCCCCATCTCCCTCCCCCTCCCCCCATCTCCCTCCTCCCCCCCCCATCTCCCTCCTCCCCCCTCCCCCTCCTCCCCCCCCTCCCCCCCCCCTCCCCCTCCTCCCCCATCTCCCTCCTCCCCCCATCTCCCGCCTCCCCCTCCTCCCCCCATCTCCCTCCCCCCCATCTCCCTCCCCCCCATCTCCCTCCTCCCCCCATCTCCCTCCTCCCCCTCCCCCCATCTCCCCCCCCCATCTCCCTCCCCCCCATCTCCCCCCCCATCTCCCTCCCCCCCATATCTCCCTCCCCCCCATCTCCCCCCCCCATCTCCCTCCCCCCTCCCATCTCCCTCCCCCATCTCCCTCCCCCCCTCCCCCATCTCCCTCCCCCCTCCCTCACCCCATCTCCCTCCTCCCTCCCCCCATCTCCCTCCTCCCTCCCCCATCTCCCTCCCCCCCATCTCCCTCCCCCCATCTCCCTCCTCCCTCCCATCTCCCTCCCTCCCATCTCCCTCCCCCCCATCTCCCTCCTCCCTCCCATCTCCCTCCCCCCTCCCATCTCCCTCCCCCCTCCCATCTCCCTCCCCCCTCCCATCTCCCCCCCCTCCCCTCCCATCTCCCTCCCCCCCATCTCCCTCCCCCCTCCCCCCCATCTCCCTCCCTCCCCCCCATCTCCCTCCCCCCTCCCCCCCATCTCCCTCCCCCCTCCCCCCCATCTCCCTCCCCCCATCTCCCTCCCCCCTCCCCCCCATCTCCCTCCCCCCATCTCCCTCCCCCCATCTCCCTCCCCCCTCCCCCCCATCTCCCTCCCCCCATCTCCCTCCCCCCTCCCCCCCATCTCCCTCCCCCCTCCCCCCCATCTCCCTCCCCCCTCCCCCCTATCTCCCTCCCCCCCCATCTCCCTCCTCCATCCCCATCTGTTTCCTCTTTCCACCCCATTCCCCTCCTCACCAGTCTTCCCACACTTATCGAGTTCCCCTTCTCCTATCATTCTCTCCTTTGCCCCCCCCCCCCCCCCATTTTATTTGTTATGTACTGCCTCCCTGGGTGCAAGTTTAAAAGGCCGTTTTATTTTCGAATATTGAGACAGAAGTTAATTAAGCGGTAAGTCTGATCTGAATTTCTCTTTCACTATCGAGTAGCCAGAAAATACGTACAACGAAAGGAACACGTACGTCCCAATGCTCGTTGAACGCACTTTTAAGTTAAACTGATCACCGAACGTATTGTAAGTATTTTTTTCGCCTTTTCAAACTCAATTAAAGTTCAGCTTAGTCCTGACGCTGGAGAGACGGTGCGAGCTGCTTTCTGTTTTGCGGGCACCATATCCTGTCAGGGCAGTTTGTTTTATTTTCGTCAGTAGTTGGACCTTGGCTTCAGGGAACCGAATGTGGAGGCAACTGTTGGACGACAGATTCGGATCCAATTCAGCCTCCGACTCTGAACATGTCGAACTGGTGAATTACGTAAGTTTTATTTCGCTCTGCAGCGCTGAGCGACGGATCGCAGTTCACAGCCCGGACAGAAGGTGAAAGATAAGTGGGGTTCTGTGCGCGCTTTTGCTGCTTAAATGTTGACGGAATCGACTTGAACCCATTCAACTGTCAAACTTGTCAGCGGAAATGATGAGTTTCGCGATTTTTTTTCGCGCATGGATTTCCTTCCTGAAACAGCAAGGTTTAGACAACATGGGTGAGCAAGAGGGTGAAGATTTCGGCTTCAGGTAGCGACTTCAGTTGTACTTTTTTTTCGTAAACCTCAGCATTGTGTCCTGTGCTCATTTGCAACGTGGGGATACTATCTGGTTAGGCGCAGTGATTCCTTTAGGAGATATAATTACAGAGCAGAAGTTAATATAGCGGCTCCGTCCTGCATGTGAGGATTTTCTTTCAGACCTAAAGGTCACGGTTTTTTCTTGACAAAGAACATTATTTATGTCTTAAGGTCTTAAATGTAGGAGTGATGTCGAGTGTTTAACGCGGTTTTGTTAAATGCGAGTAGACGCGTGCGGGAACTGCAGAGGTTCAGGTCTGGCTGCAGTGACTGAAGCACCACATGGTGGTGTTAAAGCAATGTTTGAAAACTCCAGCCCTCGTTTCCCAAACAGCCAGACACCTCTGCTGTCGATGTTTTCACTGCTCTTTGTAGAACGATCATACACGGGGCAGGGGCAAAGGTGGGCCCAGGGGAATTGCGGTTTGTAAAAACCATGTGGAGGATGCGTCGCAAAGTTTGGAATTTCCACACTGTTAGTGCCGGCGCTGCATTGAATAACAGAGAACAAGTTGTTATTAGAGAGAGTAACCAGGTGAGTAAGCCTCTCAGCGCTGTACTGATCTGTTAAAGCAGAAAGCGATGCGTACAAAATCCAAACCAATAACTTGATACACTTTAATTGATTCTGTGAACTTTTTTGATGATGCGGACTTTCTTCATGTTTACCCGTCCCTAGCACTTTTTAACCAAACGTTTGCTGGAATGTAGTCCTAGCGGTCATCGGCACCCTTCCTGACAAATTTTACAAGTACCGAATGAATAAAAGAAGTGGCCTCAAATCCATGTATTTATCCCTTACGCCCCAACCAGACAGCCAGTTAGGGCGTGAGTTTGGTGACAGTCTGCACGCTGCCTCGGAAACTGGTTGGATTGCATCTAAACAAGTACATTTGGAATGTCTTCCAGCCTCTTCAAATCCGAAATGCTAGTTGAATGGGTTTAAAGCAGATTTTTTTGGACATATTTTTAAGTTCTTCAGATTTTCTAACTAGTCTAATTGGAAAATATGTACGTGGGAGATACTGGATTAGAATCCATTAGCCCCCATTGTAATAGCCTGTACAATTGAATACCAGCCACAGGTCTGAATTCCATTTGGACAAGAATCTGGAGGATTATTGGTGAATGTTGAGAAATATTCAAGCAAGATGTAATGTCTTGAGTGGTTTAACTTCTTCTGGTGGTAAAATTCCAGTGTCGCCTATTCAGCCACTGACAGTACCAAGACAGTATGCACTTCATTGTAAAATTATCGAGAGGATTGGTATTCTAGAATTCTATATTGCACTTCATGAGATGTGCTCATACTGGTTGCCAAATGTGCTATTTGGACTTGGGCAACAAAGCTTGTCTTAAGAGCTTAGTCCTGTTCCTCACTTCTGTTCAAAACCTTTGGCTAAAGGATAGTTTTGTATAGGAAGTTGTAGGATGCTGAGTCATCTATGGGCTGTCAAGGCTGATAGAAGGATCAACAAAGAGGCCAGGGCAGGGGTTACAGCAAAAGTGTTCACAGACAAGCACGTCCACATCTAACTTTGCGAGTGCTCTTTAGATGTAGGATTTTTTTACTATATGTATACACACATTAGACTTTAAAGTGATTATACAGCTTGAGTTGTTTAGCTTTTGTAAAACAAATTGTAATAAAGGTCCTAAATAAGATTTAATACTGAAGTTTTATCAGTATATAATCTTGTCACGTAAAGGTCTAACGCAACAGTGGTAATCCCTACCTCTGGTCCAGAAATACTGGGTTAGTTCCACCTGCACTAGAGACATGCAGTGCTGTATCTGAAGATGTTGATTAAAAATAGCTAAAAATCTATTCAGACAGCACTGTAATTAGTTATACTTTTAGGCTGCAACACAAATTTAAACAGTTTCTACTTTATAATGATCCAGTGTTTTACAGTACAGTTATATACAGTTACTTTATTATGTTCACTCATTATTGTCTTTTATTTTGTTCAGTTAATTTGGATTTATAATCTGATGCGCTCGATTGGTAGGAGTATATTTTAGTAACACTGTTCACGGTTCTCAAATACTTGAATTGTGTTGGTTGCTTCAGCAGCGACATAAAATATCAAATAGTCAGCAACATGCACCTTGTGTATTGGTGTCAAAGCTACACCTTGTAAGATCCAGTAAGGTACCTGACAGAAACCTGTTAGGTGTGCTATTATTGCTTATTTGTGGGTTTATCCTGTTTTGAATTTTGTGTGCCCTGAGGTTTTCAAGAACCTGTTCTGAATGTTATGTTTGTAGGTAAACCTTAGATTAGAACACAAAAATTTTGTTTAAAAGTTTAATATCAGTGTTTCCTTTATGTGGTTAGATAGGCTTCATGGTATGTAACAAACATGAAAAAAAATGAAACAAAAACAAATCCTATGTAAGCTGGAAGTATTCAACAAGTCAAACACATCAGCCATCAAGAAATGCAAAGTCATCATTTTTGGAAAATGCCTGACATTATAATATATTTTTCTGATTATACATTCTCTCATTTAAGTACTTTTAACAAACTGAAGTTTGTGAACCATGCACGATTCAGTCAATCCACGTAACACTTACCCTGTGATTTAAATATTACACCGTCACATTTTCATAAGAAAAGTCGTTACATAGTGGAACAAAACTTTCAAGTCCTCCTCCTAATAAATACTAACATAAAGAAGAAATGGTTATTTACAAAATATGACTGCATTTAAAAATCATAACTTTTACATCTGATGATGTATGCATGAATTCTAAGTGGCCTGGTGTAATCAGAAGATAAGGCAACGTAGCTCAGAATGGTTAGCAGGGTTAGATCACATGGAATCCAGGGAAAGCTAGCCTTTTAGATGCAAATTTGGCTTAAAAGTAGGAGACTGAGTGTGGTGGTGGAGGTTTGTTTTTCATTCTGAAGGCCTGTGAGCACTGGTCCACTGCTTTTTGTCATTTATATAAATGAATTGGATGTGAATATATGGTGATATCTTGGAAAAATGTCCATAATACAGTGGAGGAGGTGCTGGATATCTTAAACACATGAAGGTGGATAAATACCCAGGACTTGATCAGGTATACCTTAGAATTCTGTGGGAAGCTAGGGAAGTGAGTGCTGGGCCTCTTGCTAAGATATTTGGATCATTAGTAGTCACAGGTGAGATGCCAGAAGACTGGAGGTTGGCCAACGTGGTGTCACAATTTAACAAAGGTGGTAAGGAAAAGCCAACGAACTATAGACCAGTGAGCCTGACATCAGTGGTGGGCAAGTTTTTTTAGATTTGATTCCCTATAGTGTGGATACAGGCTCTTCGGCCCAACAAGTCCACACCGACCCTCTGAAGAGCAACCCACCCAGACCCATTCTCCTACATTTACCCCTTCACCTAACACTATGGGCAATTTAGCATGGCCAATTTATGTAACCTGCATATCTTTGGACTGTGGGAGGAAATCGGAGCACCTGGAGGAAACCCATGCAGACACTGGGAGAACATGCAAGCTCCACACAGACAGTTGCCTGAGGTGGGAATTGAACCCGGGTCCCTGGCGCTGTGAGGCAACAGTGCTAACCACTGAGCCAATCCTGAGGGACAGGATTTACATGCATTTGGAAAGGCACGGACTGATTACAGATAGTCAGCATGGCTTTATGTGTGGGAATTCATGTCTGACTAACTTGATTGAGTTTTTTTTTGAAGAAGTAACAAAGACGATTGACAAGGGAAGAGTGGTGGATGTGACCTATGTGGATTTCAGTAAGACGTTCGACAAGGTTCCTCATGGTAGACTGGCTAGCGAGGTTAGATCACATGGAATACAAGGAGAACTAGCCATCTGGTTACAGAACTGGCTTGAATATAGAAGACAGAGGGTGGTGGTAGAGGGTTGCTTTTCAGACTGGAGTCCTATAACCAATGGTGTGCCACAAAGATTAGGCTAGGTGTATAGATTTTTCCTTTGGTTGTAAACATAGGAGGTATAGTTAGTAAGTTTGCAGATGACACCAAAATTGGAGGTGTAGTGGACAGCGAAGGAGATTACCTCAGAGTGCAATGAGGCGAGGAGTGGCAGATGGAGTTTAATTTAGATAAATGTGAGGTGCTGCATTTTGGGAAAGCAAATTACGACAGAACTTATACACTTAGTGGCAAGGTCCTGCTGAACAAAGAGACCATGGAGTGCAGGTTCATAGTTCCTTGAAAGTAAATCGCAGTTGGTAGGATTGTGAAGAAGGCATTTAGTATGCTTTCCTTTATTGGTCAGAGTATTGAGTACAGGAATTGAGAGGTCATGTTGCAGCTGTACAGGACATTGGTTAGGCCACGTTTGGAATATTGTGTGCAATTCTGGTCTCCCTCTTATTGGAAGGATGTTGTGAAACTTGAAAGGGTTCAGAAAAGATTTACAAGAATGTTGCCAGGTTGGAGAGTTTGAGGGAGAGGCTGAATAGGCAGGGACTGTTTTCCCTGGAGCATCTGAGGCTGAGGGGTGACCTTAAAGAAGTTTATAAAATCATGAGGGGCATGGATAGGGTAAATAGACAAGGTCTTTTCCCTGGGGTGGGGGAGTCCAGAACTAGAGGCCATAGGTTTAGGATGAGAGGGACCTAAAGGGCAACCTTTTCACGCACAGAGTGGTGCATGTATGGAATCAGCAGCCAGAGGAAGTGGTGGATGCTGGTAGAATTAGAATATTTAAAAGACATCTGATGAGTACAAAAATAGGAAGGCTTTAGAGCGATATGGGCCAAATGCTGGCAAATGTGACTAGATTAGTTTAGAATATCTGGTCGGCATGGATGAAACAATCAAATAGAAGTGTTTGTTTCCATCTCTATGACTCTATAAATGGTTAGTAAGTTTGCAGATTATGCCAGAATTGGTAGTGTAGTGGATAGTGAAAAAGGCTACCTCCGAGTACAACGGAGGGACATTGATCAGATAGACCAACGGGCCTAGAAGTGGCAGATGGAGTTTAATTTAGATAAATGCAAGGTGTTGCATTTTGGTAAGGCAAACCAGGGCAGGATTTGTACACTTAATGGTAAGGAAATGGGGAGTGTTGCCAAATAAAGAGATCTTGGGGGTGCGGTTCATTGTTCCTTGCAGGTGGAATCACAGGTAGACAGGGTAGTGAAGAAAGAGCTTGGTTCGTTTGCCTTTATTGGTCAGTGCATTAAGGATAGGAGTTGGGATGTCATGTTATGGCTGTACAGGACATTGGTTAGGCCATCCTTGGAATAATGCATTTAGTTCTAGTCTCTCTGCTATAGCGAAGGTGTTGTTAAAATTGAATGGGTTCAGAAAACAAGGATGTTGCTGGGTTTGAACTATAGGGAGTGGCTGAATAGGCTGCGACTATTTTCCCTAGAGCATCTGGGAAATTGTGATGGAAATTTGGGAAGAAAATAGGTTAATGTTTTACAAAGAATAATGCTTGCCTTAGAAATTAGTGCATGTCATAGAGTCATAGAGATGTACAGCTTGGAAACAGACCCTTCGGTCCAACCCGTCCATGCCGATCAGATATCCCAATCCAATCTAGTCCCACCTGCCAGCACCTGGCCCATATCCCTCCAAACCCTTCCTATTCATATACCCATCCAAATGCCTCTTAAATGTTGCAATTGTACCAGCCTCCATTACATCCTCTGGCAACTCATTCCATACACGTACCACCCTCTGCGTGAAAAAGTTGCCCCTTGGGTCTCTTTCATATCTTTCCCCTCTCACCCTAAATCTATGCCCTCTAGTTCTGGACTCCCCAACCCCAGGGAAAAGACTTTGCCTATTTATCCTATCCATGCCCTTCATAATTTTGTAAACCTCTATAACTTGAAGGAAACCATTTTATGTAATGATGAGAACCTTAAATATTGTGTTACTGGATAGCAATTTTTATTAAATTGTTTTATAATTATTTTCTAAATGTGGAAATATTGTTTAAAGAACAGGTAGTCGGAACTCTGCCAATAATTGTTTGTATTATAATGTGTGACATTAATGCTTAAAAAAAGCTATAGTTTTGGAAAGATTACCAAACAAATAATCAAAGATTAAATTTAAAGGAGGGAGGAAATCTGTTCTTGCCTGTTTAATCACATTAAGTTTGTTAACCTCTTCCTTTAATTGAGGTTGGGAAGAAACAGGTAGTGGCTGTTAATTTTTTTGTATGTTTTTTTTGTTTCTTAATACCAAATGTGGAAGGAACTATGACACTCAGTAGTCAATAAACTCCATCCAGAAAGGAAGTGACTTGGTTTTCTGCCTCACTGATTAGCTTGGATCCTTTCCTGCCCCAGGCTTGCTTTGGGAGACAGCAGCCATGACTTTAGCCTGACTCTGACTATGGAACTTGAAAATTTGGTTAAAAACAATGACTGCAGATGCTGGAAACCAGAGTCTAGATTAGAGTGGTGCTGGCAAAGCACAGCAGTTCAGGCAGCATCCGAGGAGCAGTAAAATCGACGTTTCGGGCAAAAGCCCTTTATCAGGAATACAGGCAGACAGCCTGAAGGGTGGAGAGATGGGCTGATTTTCAGAAGTTGGGATCATAGTATTGGAGAATGGCTTGACTCTAAATACAACTTGAGGATTAATATCTGAGGCATTGAGAACTGGCCCTCACCATCTGTTAGTGTCCCAGCAAATGATTTTGCCTCAATCAATATCAGAAAAAAACTTACAAAAACAATTAAATGAATGCTTACATTAGAATTTTTGCATGGAAAAAACAACTTGTTTGTACATATTATAACACACCTTGGGGGAGTTGGGTTTTGGAATTTGAAACTTGAACCTACTAGCCCAGAGGTAGGGACACTATTACTGCATCACAAGACTCTACCTTCAAAGGAGTTGTGATAAACTGGCTAGGAATTAAACTGGAATCCACCATGTGGCAGGTGAAAATTGTACCACTAAACCACCAATGCCACCATTTCAGACCTTTTGCATAGATTGGTTGCTTCATTTATCTAGTTAACAGCTAATCCACTTCAAAAGTAATTTACAATATATAAAATATCAAGAGAAATTCTGAGGGCATCAAAAGACAACATCGGCATATCTAATTTCCTAAGTGTTTCCGAAGTAGCCTTGCAGCAAAGAATAAACCACATGCGTAATCCATTTATTTAAATGAAACTTTTATTTTTCAAACTTCATTGTTGTTTATGGTTAAAATGTCAATCATCAAATGATGAGGATGTGACTAAGAGCATTGTCATTACCAAAAGGGCTGGTAAGCTTTTGCCAGTAAAAACTCTGTGGACTGGGCATACGTTTACAATAAACAAATTACAAAAAAACTCATTGTTTAATTCCCTCAAGACTAGAATAGCATTTATGCAATAATTTTTAAAAAAAAAGGCACATATACAGTCAAGAGTGTTTTTAATTACCCCAAAGGTATTATGTATTATTCAGTTCTGTGCATAATTTCTCCAAGTGGTCTTAATGTTTAACCTTCAGCTTTCAGTGGACTTATATATGTGTACAATGAAAAGTATTAAACATAACAATTCATTGTTGCTCATTACGTTTCCTTCTATCACACTTTGAATTTCTGATTTGCTTACGTATTGTCAGGTCTTATGGCACAGAGAGTAGCAATCCTGCCTCTGACCCAGAGTTCTGGGTTTAAGTCTCATTCACTGATGCCCAGGGATGGAGCATTCCTTGTTATCTGTGCTTGATGTGGATTGATATTCCTCAGGTGATACTCTGGTGACAGTTTAGCAAGGTGTTCCAGAGTTAAAAAAACTAGCTATGGTAACAAAGTTGCTTTGTCTGTCTCATGCATTGCTAGATGTAGGAAAGCCTCTTCAGTCTGTATATGTTGCCTTATTCATAACTTGAGTTAGAGACAAATAACTGCAGTTGCAGGAATCCACGATAGACAAGTAGGCGGCTGGAAGAACACAGCAAGCCAGGCAACTGTGTACCTCAAATGCAGCTAGAGAATTCGGAAACTAATAGACTATCACCTATAAGTATTTAACTGAATGTTGTGACCTTTCTAGGTTCAAATCACTCCCCAATAATTGAGCACAACAGTCAAGGCTGACATTATCAGTCAATTACTGAGGGAGGACAATGTCATCTTTCAGATGAGACTTAGACTGACATTCTTTCACTGACACTCTTTCAAAGAAGCACATAGGAATCAAACCCAGGATCGTGGCCAAAATTTATCCCTTATTTGATATCACAAAAGAGGTTATTATATTGCTGCTTTTTGCTATGTTATGTGTAATTGGCAATCAAGTTTGCTATGCTACAACAATGATTATGTTCAAAATTTTCACACTGTAAATTGTTTTGAGATATCTGATGACAACGAAAAGCACAATACAGGTATTGATGCACAACTCACTTTTATCATTGTGAACGGTGATTGTTCACAAATGAAGAATGGATAGGACTGTCAATGGTCTTTTGAATGATTGCATTGATTGTTGATCCTTGGATATGAAAAGATTTTTCTTGTTCACGACACAACCTTGCTTTAAAACCAAGATTTTAAATTTCCTTTTGACCATGTACATTTCAGAACTTTTAAAAAATTAGATTTATATACTTGCTTTCATTCTTTCTCCAAAACCACTAACATGATATTTTGTTTGTCTTTTCCTAGCATAATCCAGCTGTCACAGATGTTGCAATGAATGGCAACACTGTAGGACAAGGGACTTTGACACAGCCTCGTAGCTGGAAAGAGTTTTGTGAACTGCATGCCCATGCCACAGCCACGGAGCTTGCTAGGCAGTATTTGCTATTTGCAAATGAAAATTCAAGTCACGATGTACAGGGGCCTGAAAATTTTTCTTTACAATTCACAGATCTTTTTCAACAGTACTTCAGAAATGAGGTAAAAGAGGGACTTGCTCTGAATAGGTGTACCATTGTGCCCTTTACAGGAGTACAGGATTACAGGGAAACAAGTAGGAAGACTACTGATGGCTCTTCTGGTCTGGTTTTACCAAAGATGGAAACTGAGGTGAACAGTGTTGAACAAACTGAAAGGAGTTCTGACACTAATCTCCCATTTTCATCAAAGTCACGAAGTTCTGAAGATGTTTCAGTTTCTGCATGCCCATCACTTGAACGACCCAAAACATTGAGTCAGTTTACAAGAAATGTCAAAGGCAGTATACGGCGACTGTTCCGAAGGAAATCAACAGATGCAATACCTATAGATGGAAAAGAAGAAGCTTCTGGAGAAGTTGGTTCACCTGAAAGGGACTGGTTAAGAAACCTGGCTCACAAATTCCCTTGGCCTAGAACTGTATCTAGAGAAGAGGTTCTTGACATCCGCAAGGATGGTGTTTTAAATTATATGATGGTGGATGATGTAAGCATGGACATGGACATGGGCACACGATGGCAAAGATGTAGGTTGCTTGTGCGAAAGGCAAAGTCATATGAAGGTGATGGATATGTACTGGAGTTATTTGACCCACCAAAGGTAAGTGCACCTTTTTTGAAAACTCATTTTCTGGCTAATTGATTTCAGAAATTGGCTGATTTTAAAAAAAAATTTAAGTTTTAAAATAATTTACTTTCCATTTTGAATTGCTCTGTGTTAAAGCTTGTTAATTAAGTTGAGATGATTGAGTCGGCAGTCTTGATGACATATTGAAACAATTGTAATAAGCTATACGCAATAAACCCATGAACCCCATAAGCTAATATGTACCTTTTTGAGGTCTCCCAAAGCAGCATCTGTTGTAGCACTTGACAGAGCAACACAGGTATGCTAAGCCCAGCTAGGTTAAAACACACGTTTGAAAACCTTTTGGGTGTTTACAATTTTAAAATTGATAGAATTTAGTGGTGACTTGGAGAAGGGAGCATATAAAAACTTGTCAGGTATTATATGATACTATTGCTTTGATTTGCAGTGTAAGGTACAACTTATGCACTTTTCAATGATAAGGTCACTGACTAGATTGTCAGGCAAGAAATGCAGTTCCAAATGTTGGCAATTTGCAGAAAAGGTGAGAATTGATCAGAAGTTTGGAGCATGTAAATGTTGGAGCAATGAAGTTTGTCAGCAGATATAAAATTATTGTTTTCATCAGTAACTACATAATTATTGAAGATGCCCTCTCAGCAGTAAAGATATATAGGATCAGAAATTACGAATGATCACTTAGTGCTTTGTCAGATCTTTACAGAACAATAGAAAAGTAGTTCAGAATGCGATCAGTCAGCCCATCGTGTCTTTGTTGGCTCAGTAAACTAGCCAGGAGGAAGTGAAGACTGCAGATGCTGGAGATCAGAGTCGAGAGTGTGTTGCTGGAAAAGGACAGCAGGTCTGGCAGCATCTGAGGAGCAGGAGAATCTACGTTTTGGGCATAAGCCCTTCATCAGGAATGAGGCCTCATTCCTGATGAAGGGCTTATGCCCAAAACGTAGATTCTCCTGCTCCTCGGATGCTGCCTGACCTGCTGTGCTTTTCCAGGAACACACTCTCGACTCAGCAAACTAGCCACCTAATTTATGGCTGTACACCATCAACTGTTTTTGTCTTATGTCTTTTAAATGTTTGGAAAAGTTCCAAACCAGTTGTATTCTATGCTCAAAATGTGTATTTCTGTTCTGGAAGTTACATACAAACATTTCTCTGATGGTATAGAGGTTAGTTGCAACAGCACGTCCAGTGTAGGAGAGAAGGATTGTTAAGTAAGGGCAGCATGTTGTACTACCACAGATATCCACTTATCATAATGTGGTATTACAAAAGTAATTTTACTGGCTAAGGTGAGTTAAATTTTGGGGACGTTGCTTAAATATTTCTCAAAACTAAATGTATGAGCACTGCTAGGCTTTGGAAGAAATAGTTAATTTCACTGTTGGTAAAATTGAATTGCAGCTTTTTGCTTTTTGCTTAAAAGGTATCAAAGCTGTTTCACATGTGTCATGTCAAAACGTTCTTTTACTAGTTTCAAGTAAATGAAGTTCTGCATAAATAATTTCCTAATATATCATTGCTTGCACAGATAGAAACAAAAGGTCATCAGCACACCTGCAGTTACCAGCTGTTTGGATGTTTCCTTCTTTGATGGCTTGGTTTAAAAAAAAGTGAAGTTTATGAGGTGGTGGTGAGGCACTCTCTTATTGCCTGATGAGTGCATCTAAACTTGGAGAACTTGGCCTCCTATTAAACAGCAGCATTAATATAGCAATGTCCTTCTAAATGTTATATAAATATTTAACTGTACATTTCCTGCTTATGAGCCATGTCAATTATGTTTCAGCTTTTCCTTTTTTTTTTGGTAGGTTAACCCTTTGGGAGTAATGACATTTTTATAATTAATTGAACTTCGTTCAAATTTGAAAAATTCTTAGACAATGTTAATTAAACCAGGAAAAACAGTGTTTTGGTGAGTCATAGAGATGTACAGCATGGAGACAGGCCCTTTGGTCTAACTCATCCATGCCGACCAGATATCCTAAATAACTCTAGTCCCATTTGCCAGCATTTGGTCTATATCCATCTAAACCCTTCCTATTCGTATACCCATCCGATGTCTTTTAAATGTTGTAATTGTACGAGCCTCCACCACTTCCTCTGGCAGCCCATTCCATACAAGAACCACTTTCTGTGTGAAAAAGTTGCCCTTTAGGTCCATTTTAAATCTTTCCCCTCTCACCTTAAACTTATACTCTCTAGTTTTGGACTCCTGTGGAATGACAGAGCAGGCTCAAGAGACTGTTCCTATGTTGAATGGTCTTATTTCTCTGTCTGTCTGTCTGTCTGTCTGTCTCTCTCTCTCTCTCTCTCTCTCTCTCTCTCTCTCTCTCTCTCTCTCGGTTGTAAATCTTAACTCAATAACACTTCAGCCATCTCAACAGGTAGCTTGCCGAGTTGTTTAGTTTAAGTCACATGATTTCTTGGAAATGCTGTTTTGACTCACTGCTAACAAAAGAGCTTCTGGTCATTAAAATAAACAAATTGCCTTCATAGAACTGAAAATCAAGCATCTATTTATCTGTACTTCAGAACCCAGATACCCAGAGACAGTATTTCAATGTTCTGGTTAACTTGGGCTTTCAGGATTATTCCTAAGTGCCATGTAAAGATCTTCTCTGTATTTTACAACTGGAACTGCACCCCAGTTTTCCCAACGTCATTTTGGTCTGTGATCCCTCCTCCCTGATGGTCTCTTGATACAAAGTCCATACAGTTCAATACCATTCTTTGTGTAACATTCACCCACTGAGCCTTTGGGTGATAGCATGTTAAATGTCTTGACCTAGCTGCTATAGCATTATGTGACATGAATCAATTTTTCACCTCACAGCAGGAAACCCTAGGCCTATTGATTTATTTTACCAATCAATGATTTCAATTTTAAAATGATGCATTATTACGGGGAAAGAGATGTAAGCACACTGTGAGCAAAATTAAGGATCAGTGTCCGTTAAAAAGAATTGCACAGATTTACTGTAAAAATGTGAAATTTTCTTTTGTTTCTCTGTGTACTTTGTAGTAATGTCATTAGACTATATGCAGCCTTTGACTTTGAGATAAACATTTGATGTTCTGTTTCCTGTTGTTGTGCTGTGGAAGTGTTGTTTTCCTTTTATCTGGATTTTACTTCCATATTTGGTGCATCATTGCTCTCTGACAAATGATAACAGTTTCAGACAAAAGCAATAAACACAATTTATGAACATTACATGTTTTAATTTATTCAGCTCTGATGGAGTTGAGATTAAATATAGAAATCTGTTACACAACAAAATTATATTATTGATCCACTAAAGTTCAAGTACTGTTGGCTAAAATTTACATGCCTTTGCTGGGCCATGTTTACAGCACTGAGGATGACATATAAAATAAGTCACCCAACATTCCATCCACTCAAGTGCTCATCCTTTGATATATGCTGCATGGGAATGTGCATAAATCAGCAGCCTGCACGCATATGTAAATAAATAATTAAACATCCATGAGGCTTATTGGCCAGCCATGGGTTTTAATGATTCACAGCACATATCAAAGTATGGTTAGCATGGCAGAAATGGGCAGGATGATTGATTTGATGGCCTACACGAGAAAGGTGGGAAGGAAGGAGTGGAAGCCCTTTCAGGAGGTGTTCTGCACAAAGCAGGGACATGGCTAACCGCTCTCCAGGGTGCCCATTTCTCCAACTCTGAAGCCAAGGTCTCACTATAAACTAGTTTAGCCTACCCATGGCATGTTTTAGTTATGGGTTGGGCTTTTTCAGGAAGAGTCGTTATCCAACCAACTATCCTTGTAGGGTGATAGGTGAGCAGTCGAACCTTCTGTAAATGCAGGGCTACATTCTTCTTTCTTCCTCCTCACCACCCTGACCCCAGCCTGATTTTTCTCTTTCTGCCATAAAGCTGGTCTGTAACCCCATGGGTGGAATAACCTTCCAATATTAAACCCAAGGATCCTTTCTGTATCTGCACTTTGACATTGAGTATTGGCAATTTAGGCTAGTGGAAGGGAGGAACTGCGGTTAAACCTTTCTTTGCACAATATCCACACAATGCTGCTTATTTTACTTGCGCTAAAATAATGTAACAAGAATCTTGGCTTTCTGCTCCTCCAGCTGAGGTATTTTTAGTATCCCCACTGTTGAGGTCGTGCACACACTTAAGAGGTCAAATATTCCTGTATTGCTTAGATTTACAGAACCTAATTGCATTAAAGACACTCCATGTTGAGCCATTGTGCACCACTATTAGATTTAAAGATTGTTTCAGCTTCTCTTAAACTAATTCTGTGCATGCTTAGAAACTTTGCCATAATTGCAGATCTATAGCATTCCCATTTGTATCTACATTTGGCAATTCTGGCCCTAAGAATAAGTCAGCCAAAAGGCGTGACTACTTGTGTGTAGAGAGAATTTAGAATTTAGAATCTTTCAGTTCTGGTGCATTTTAATCCCCCCCCCCCCCAGTTTCCTCTCACCAGTGGGCCCAGTTTGTACCAGTATAGAACAGCACAAACAATAACCAGGAAACCAGGCTATTTTTGTACAATATATTGAATGTGTTATTTTTTAACCTCTGCTAAGCCTGCCTGCTCTTGCATTTGAATTTTTACTCCAGGCACATTTAAATTGGCATTCCTTCATAAAAGCCAAATTGTCTTTTGATTGAATGATTTCAATTGTTATTAAGTCCATCATGAAACTACATTAATTACCACTGAATGGCAAAGCTCATGGAATCCTGGCAACACAGAGCCAGTATTCAGTTTCTAGCCTTTTCTCTGCTAAAGGCCATGAACTTTGTGGCAGCAATAATCCTTCAGCATTTCCTTCAGTATCCAAACAACCATTTTTCCATCCTTGAACCTGGACATTTTAAGGGTTGGATTTTCTTGCAGTAAAAGGGGCAAGTTCAGGCCAATAATTTCATGCCACAGGTCATTACCTATCTGTAATGAAAACTGCTTCTGGAGAACTGCAGCCTACCTGTAGTGGGTGTCCATTGAAGCCATTTAATGTGTCACTTGGGGGCACTCCTTACAATCCACCCAGAATTTTCCAAACAGATGATGGCCCAATTGTTGAGGCTGAAGCCCTTTAGGTGGCAGGTTGGTAAGACAGCCATGCCTCCGTTTAATTTCATCACCATCCTCACCACCACCCCTTCCCCCACCCCCCAAACCACCACCACCCAGCTGTGGGTGGCGGGAGGGCTGTTCTGCGTAAGGGTTCCCCCTTCAGAATGATTGCCTGACAGCTTAGCCACATTTTAATTTTAAGTTTTCTAAAGGCTTCAGAAGGTGCCTCCAACTTCACAAAGAAACTGCCTTTTGCTTTCACATCTATTGTGATATTGCCCTAGTGGGCCTGCTGGCTTCCTACAGCCTGCATTAGTTGATATGTCCTTAATAGAACACAGAACAGAAAGCACAAGAACAGACCCTTTGGTCCAATGTGTCTGTGCCAACCATAATGTCATTTCAAACTTGTCCCATCTGTGTGCATAAGGTCCTTATCCCTGTATTCTGTGCCTGTTCATGTCTCTGCCTCATAAATGTTAAAACAGGGCTTTCGAAGGTAGCCTCTCAATTGGCAACCTGTTTAAAATTTTCCTCCAGAGTTTATCTACAGGCACCATTCCTGAACTGGATCACAGCTCGATGTAGGGTTTGGGATCCAGCAGCTAATGCCCAGTTCTAATTGTCAGCAAACCATTTAACGAGTTGACAAAAGTGGACATTACATTCAACCCTGATCCTTCTAGAGTGTTGAAACTTTATTGCTGGAACAGCACAGCAGGTCAGGCAGCATCCAGGGAACAGGAGATTCGACGTTTCGGGCACAGGCCACATATCTCAATAGAAAATCCGCTACAGTAATCTGGAGCAGAACTCCTAACAAGGTGTTTAACCCTGGGTCTCCCTGATGCAATTGCTTCCTGGATTGATGTTGATCCAATGCTGTCAAACAAATGCAGGGAATAAACAGAGTATTAGATTTAGATTTAGATTAGATTACAGTGTGGAAACAGGCCCTTCGGCCCAACAAGTCCACACCGACCCGCCGAAGCGAAACCCACCCCATACCCCTACATTTACCCCTTACCTAACACTACGGGCAATTTAGTATGGCCAATTCACCTGACCATGCACAGGTTTGGACTGTGGGAGGAAACCGGAGCACCCGGAGGAAACCCACGCAGACACGGGGAGAACGTGCAAACTCCACACAGTCAGTCGCCTGAGGCGGGAATTGAACCCGGGTCTCTGGTGCTGTGAGGCAGCAGTGCTAACCACTGTGCCACCGTGCCGCCCAAGTATTCTGAATGGTCTACTTATAAAACCTCATTTGAAAGCCTTCACAAAAGTTTATTGTATTACTCAGGCATTTCCAAGAAATGCCATTTAAATTATGTAAATTAAAAGTTGCATGCTGTTTTGATTATTTGAACAAAAGTCTCTAAATGCCGATTTTTAAAAAAATGCTTACTGTTAAAGCACAGGCAAGACAGTGAGCCTATTATGTTGAATAAGTTCAAGAATTTTCATTATTCTGAATGAGAATTGACTGCCGGTTTTGTACTGATTCAAAGTGAAGCCCGTATTTAATTATCTTCAAATGATCTTAAAACCGTGGTCCTGATGTATTGCTGTGTAGACAATGTTTTAAAAGTTACCCATACATTGTTCTTAGGTCACAGGGCTCAGAGAGATTTGCCCCAGACTTTTACCATTGCTTCTTTATAGCTAGCTGCTTGAGACAAAACACTTTGAATCAATTTGGAGCTATTTTTCTGTCCCTTCCTAAGATGAGATGTTTCAAACGTCAATATGAGTAGTGGTGGCATATGGGCAAATCCAAATGTATTGCTGAAAATAATAGACATTTTGCCAAAGCCTTTTTATCTTACACTCCTCAGAATGGTTTGAGGGACAGGTAAAGCTAGCTATTTCACAGTGCTACAATGCAGTCGCAACATGGGTGGTTTTCGTCATTAACAGGATACTGCTGTCAAGCAAAAACAAGTTTTGCTCATCAGAGAAATTAGTAACATGCTAAATGAATTTTTGTGACTGTATGATGCTAGGTTTGTTGGTTATACAGCTCAAGGACTGGTGGATCATTTCAAACAGTATGTCCTTTCGGCTGTTTGCAACAATCCAGGTACGGACTGTACTCAACCAGCCCACACTTGAAAAACCCATAATGCAGTGTCTGATACTAGATGTGATTCTGCAATTGGAAGACATATGCTGGATAATCGTGAATGTGCAGGAAATATTTTGACAATCAATTCTCAGTTGAGCTTGTAGAATGCGTGTTCTGGAAGCTGAATATCTTAATACACAGAAGGCCTGTTTTTTGCAGACAGAAAGAATATGTACATGCACTACACTTGTTTAGGCTCAACAAGTTCAGTTACATTCATTTCCCTGATCATTTCTTGTGACAATGTCCTGACCAATGAGAGCCAACCTGCCTGTTTTAACATTTAAACAAAATCTGGCTACTAACTGTCAGGCAGCATTTATGGGTGCATTATCTTTGGCAATGCCTAGTTCAATCCATCACCTGCCAACTGATTAGCAGTACACTCTCAAGCAGTGTAAATGCTGTTTGTCCCCATGAATTTTTATTTTTGTGAAATTTCCTAAGTGCAAGATGAAAGGCTTTGACCAAATGTCTTTTTTTTTAACAGCAATATTTGAGTTCTCTCCTACCAACTGATTACATTCTATTACTTTACAAATTACACGTGCTTAACCTTTTGGTAGCAAAATCAATCACTGTTTGCCTTGATGCTTTATTTTCTAAACCACTTTCCTTTCTTAAGTCCGTCTGTATTATGATATAGCACTTTGAATGAGTACTGTGCAAAACTAAAGACTTGGCTTAAGATGATTTTTGTGTTCTCTGTATTCAAGTAACCGAAGGGTATTTTGCTTCTGCAGATTTCAGAGGAGTAACAGAGCCCTTTTTCATTTTCCTGGATGTAAATTCACTCAAAGATTTGAAAGTTGTTGAATGAAAAGCTGAACTGTGCACTATAGGCTTGGAAGGTTCTGGGTTCAATTAATTGCGATAGAAATAATTCTGTCATCTGAATGCTTCACCTCAAAAGGTCATGGCTGATCTGTACCTCAACTCTGAAAGCAAATCTTCAAGCTCAGCGAGCTAACTTACGTATTTAGCATCAAACTGAGCTACATATTTTCTCAAAAATCAGCACCTCAACTCTATTTACCGGTCTTTGTACCAAATCCCTTGATTCCCTGATGAACAAAAAAATCTGTTCACCCAGTCCTCAATATTTCAACTGCTTCAGTACTCACAGTCTTTTGGAATAGAGGTATAAGTTTCTGAAACACTTTATGCAAAACATTAGGCATTTAAATGGAGAACTGGCTATAATTTTAATATGATTGCTCCTTGTTCTAGATTCTTCCACTCAAGCCAATGATTTCTTCAGATCTATCTTATCAAGTCCCTTTATAATTTTAAATGCTTCAATTAGATCACCTCTCAACCTAAAGTCAAGTGAACACAAGCCTGGTCTATGCAATTTGTTTCCATAATTTAACACTTCAAAATGTGTCGTCATTCTCCTGAATCCTTTCCCTCATGGTCAATACCTTTGTACTGATGGATGGTGGCCAATGCTGATGCAGTGTCCAGATGGAATCTGACCAAGGCTGTGTACCACTAAAACAACACTTCCTCAAATTGTGTTCCAAACACCTTGAAATAACATTCCATTCACTGAATTTAATAATTTGGTTTGTAACAGCTTAGTTGAGGTGGTATGCAAAAGCTTAAATTGCTCAAGATGATCAGGAATTGAGAGGGGAATATTAGCTGCTGTGTATTTTCTTGATTGTTTTCCATTTTCACCTACTGGAAATTTAAGTGACCGTAAGATCAATCTTGACAATGGCCCTGCAGTTGAATAGCCAGTCAGTATAATAAAAGACTTTGCTGTGGAACTGTGTACCATTTAATGAATCATTGTCTTGAAGGGAAAACAGAAAATAAAATAGCATCCCTATTAGGTAAGTACACTCCCATATGTTGCAGAGCCTTAAGGTCATAGATGCAATTCCTAGTTTAATCTCAGTCATGTGCCACCATGAAGCTAAAATTGGAAACAGGTGATTTCCTGCTAAACAATCTATGTTTTGGTATCTTGACTGAGGAAAGGATTGAACTCATTATCCCTTACTATCACAAGTTGACTCATTATCAAACGTAGGTTAAGAAACCTTGAAATAATGGAAGTCCGTTAGTGCTATTGTATCTTAATTCACCCAGCTAGATTCAACATATTGACAAAAGAGGTCAGGAAATTAGAGAGAATTGTTTTTTTTTCACCGTAGGTAAAACTGCATCTCACGGATTACTATGTGAAATACAGGAAGTTATCAACTGATGTCTATAACTTACAAACAGTTGATGCACTGTCAGAGTATTGCATGTTCTCTTTTTGTGCCTGCTTATCACAAACACTGATCATATGCCTGTGATACATTTGAGTATTGAAACATAAATCAAAGTTCTACATCTCCTGTTTCATAAATTGAAAACTTGTTGTCTCATTTCTCAGAAAAGAAGCAAAGTGCTTTCTGTGAAATAGCTTATGAGGAAGCAGGTGTTGCTGATAGTGTGACTCAATATCTAGCTTAAATATGTTGTCAGCAAAAAGCTTTTCGCAGAACACCTATGCTGCAACATCATTGGAAAATGAAGACATTACAGAATATATCTGTTAGTTTAGTAGTATTGTCTAATCTAAAAATGTATGTGCCAGTTAAAGTAATTTTACTTTACATAAGGTTTTCTCGACTTAATTGACCAAAAAGGTTATTGAACAAGGGAAAGAATACTGTGTGTGATTTTTCCCCTGCTTTGAAGTTAATCATAATGTTCTATATTCATAAATTGGGTGTGGCATACACTGACAAAATCTGTCTAAAACCTTGACTACATCACTTGGCTGAGAAAGTGCTATATTCTAGTTGAAATGTTAATGTGCTCAGGTGGACATTATTGACCTAATGGCCCTGTGTGGAAGTGAAATTCAGCATTCTCGGATCTCCTGTCCAATGTTGTTCCTTCATCCACTCGTCTGTTCTGGTATTTAATAATTTGTGTGGGACCTTGCTGTGTCTGAACTTCCTGTCTGTTGCATTTGCCTGTGTAAAAACACTGCATTTAAGAAGTAATCTATTGGCTTCTGAGGACGAGATAAGATGCTATTTAAATGCAAGTTTCTTCTTGTACTAGTCTAACTTCTAACATTTCCTGTCCCTGCAGTGCATGAATTCTATCCCATGGCTTTTTTAACTAAGCACTAAATTGGTGTTATTTTAGGGGTTTTTTTACTTTTTGCACTCTGGCAGATAATTCCAATCCATTACTTGGTTCTTTAAATGACTGCCTGAGATTTTTTTTTTCAAAAAATTATTTTAGGCTGGTTTGAAAATAAGGATGTTTGGTGCAAGTCCCTTCAACCTTTGTTGCCACGTATCAATATTTTAGGTCTGAATATCTAGAAGGAAAAATCAGTAAAACTTGTGAATGATGCATATTAGTCCAATTCACCTCTATACCTTAATGGATCTCCAGTTTTACCTGTATTTTCATTTCTAAGTGTTACTGATTTCTCCCTCTGATGAGGAAAGTAAAAGCTGACGGTCAAAAAAATCAAACTGATATTTTCATATAAAGTTTTATAGAATCTTGCATTTACAAATCTGAATGTAATACAGTATAACTGCTTGGTAATCTGTTTTTGCCTTGGACCTGTGTAGGCCAAGTTTTGGTTCTGGATTAATAAATATTCTGTATGTAAAGACCCAGCTGCAATGGGCACCAGAAAGAAATGGAAAGCAATTCATTCAGCTGTAAATCTTCACAAACAGAAACCAACCAACTTCATCTCTGTTTTCTGAGTTCTTTGACCACGTCAAAAAAAATCTCAAATGCGTAACATTATGAAATGAGCATCAGGAATGTGCATGGTCCCAATGCACTAAAAATAGTTGAGATTTTGTCTGGGAATGAAAGATGACTCTCTGCAGTAATAGCTTTTATTCTGTAGGTATTAATGTGGAAAAGTATCCATTTTAGTTAAATCTAAATCTCATGTGCAGTCTGTTCCTAGAATACTTCTATAACTCATTGTGCAAAGCACTTTTCAACGTGAAAGGTGTGACATAAATACAACTGTTATTTTTTTTTTGACACAATTGCTTTGCAAAATCTTTCACGGGGTAAAGTGGGACAAAGTCATTGAATTTAGGTGACTTAAGGCAATTGTTAGTTCTGTTAAGGGTTTTGCTGATCCTGGTTTTGCTGAACCATGCAGCTCTAATATTTGTGTTTTATCATATTGGAGTTAGAGGTGTCATTCCCTTTTCTATTGGATGTACAGGATGTTTAGAGATTAATTTAAATTATGAGCTTTGTCTGATCATGGTTTCAAATACATCAATGAACATTCATTTATTCACCAAACATCTTGCGTACTTTCTCTGTTTTTCTGTTATGAGTCATCATTACAGCTTTGTAATGTACCACTAGCATTTTACTGATGTCTGCACAGTCAAGCCACAGTTACCTCAACCTGCCTGAAAAAAAACTTAGATAAGGTTGTTTCAAACAGATTTTAAGGCTAGAAAACTCCTAAATTGTTGTTCAATTGCAGGTTTTTTACGTAAATTATTATATTCAAGCAGGAAGGTTTCCGGTGAAATCGTAGCTACTATAGAATGTGTAGTGTTAGCAGAACTATCAATGAAAGTTGATCATCAAAATAAGTTAATTTTATTTTTGTAAAGCTTGTCAGTAATTGTCATATATGAAGTTGCCTAGAAATAAATAATTTCCTGTTTGTGTTTCAGATTAGCAACATTGCAACTCCTCATACTTTTGCAATCTGATTGTGTAATCAATATTTGTAGATCAAGTCAGGAGGTAGGGAGAGGTACCATGGGTAAGATTTATGTCAGTATTTATTATAATGCTGTTTTGAGGACAAACACTGATCCGTCACTTTAGCAACACTTGAACTGTGATTCGAACACTGGGCCAAGTTTTGTAATGGTAGGTAGCATAGAGTTGGAATCTCAGTTTGATTTCCACAGATGTGACTTGAGCTACTTTAATTTCATGATGATGGCATCAACAACAACTTACATTTACATAATGGCTCTATCATCATAAATCACTGTAAAGTGCTTTGCAGAAAAAAATATGAAACAAAATATGAACCATGCATTTAATAGGGTAGATGAAGGTTTTGGAATAAAATAAGGAATATTAAAAGGAGAAAATTGAGGTAGACTGCTTGAGAGATTTGGGGAGGAAATTTAGAGTTTTGGCCAAAGATCTTAAGGTCAAAGATTTTAAAGAGGTTGCAATTCGAGGAGTGAAGATTTCTTAGAGGGATGTGGGTATGGAGGCAGTTATAGTGATAGCGAGGGATAAGGCCATGAAGTTTTGAAGATGAGGCTGAGAATTTTAAAATTGAAGTATTATTTAACTGGAAACGACTTTAGGTTATTGAGCACAGGAGTGATGGATAAGTGGATTTACTGTGAATTAGGAGTCAGGCAGCAGAGTTTTAAAGGATCATGTTCGTGGAAGGCAGCAAGTTGGAGGCTAGCCAGGAGTTTGGTTGAAAGGCTGATCTGGCGTTTTCCTTGTGTAAAAGATTAGTACTTTTATAGAATTATGGATTCCTGGATCCTTTTTTCTACCTGTTGGAAGGCATTTGAAATAAATTTTCCATAATTTTTTGTTTTCCCTATTTATCTGGATTTTATCTGGCTTTTCTCTTTTCCCAGGTAAATAGATGATGGAGTAAGGAGTTTATTATTGTGATGCATAAGGCATTGCAGTCATGCAGGATGCGCCAGAGGTCTTTTATGAGTCGTTGACAAATTTTTGGAAAATGGTTTTCCTTTCCTTGATCAGTTTGGAGGGGATTCCATTGAATCAAACAACTTTTGCTTGTTTTGTTCATTTGTGCACTAACTTTGTTCATGATTTTGTTGTAAACCAGACTCTCATTTCAGTGAATACACCTAAATGGTGAAATTAATTATTCCTGTGGAAATACATCCTTAACACGTGAATGGTCTCTTGATCAGAGCTGGCATAAAGCTCTAATTTAATACTAGGCAAATAAGTGCTGTAATAGGACATCAGGGCAAGTACTGAACTAAGTTTTGTTTTGGAATTTTATTTTCTAGAAAGCAGATGTAATTAATCATTCACGAATGTTTACCTAGTTGCTTTTGTGGTTTTTGATAGATCCTTTCAGGATGTAACTTGCACTTCTGGTATATGTCTCTTTTGACTATACATAGTTAAATGGCTTATGTTTGACTTGCTTCTTTGAAAGTTATGTGTCTTTCATGTAATCCACCAATAAAATTTCCAATCTTTTATTTTGTATGTTCTTTTCTCTAGTCTTGCTTCATTCCCAACAGAGAGCGCACGGAGCATGTTCTAAGTTGATTATTATGCTGTTAAATGAATTAATTACTTCTCCTTTGGCTGTATTGACTTTTCTCCAGGGATTTGTTGTGTAAGGAATCAGAAAGTAGTTTGTAACATTGTGACTTTTAAAAACATTTTCAATCGTTATTTGAAGAAGGAATATTTTGTGGATTGGCCCACTCCCCAGATTCATTGTTTCCTGACTTACCTACCTATAACCTCCTGACTGTGCATGACCAGCAGGACTCCCCTGGTCCACATCCCAGATAGCAAAGACACAGATCTCTCGACTCTGGGACAATGCACCTGACTGACTATAGACAAACCCCTAGTCTGGCTATAGCAGTAGCCACTAACTTATCATAGTCCTCTTTGACCCCCAATAAAGACAAGTTCCCTTTGACTTTCAGATGTGGCCATTTGGTTGAAGCTCATGCAATGTCATCGCTGTATTAGCTGCTGGCACGTGCAGTAGGTGTGGTGTTACTTTAGTACTTTGCTGAACAACAATATGACACCCTGTTAACTGTTCAATGCTCTAAGCTGTGACAAGCTGTCTACCTATCCCTTTATGGTTAAAAAAAAAAGCAAGCTCCAGCGGCTGATAGACTGTAACTCAGCAATGAAGAGCCTGTGCACTAAAATGCAGTGCAAACCATAGAGACTGGAAGCTTCCAAGTAAGCACAAGTGAGTGAACAGTAAGAAATGATGCTAATAGTCAGAAGTTGCATCTTATGAGATTAATTTCTTGACGTTGCCCATGCCACTGGAGGCAGTGAAAATCTCCCCCTAACAGGTTAAATATCCAACTCCTTTCCTTTGCAATATATGAATTAAGAACAGAAAAGGTAACTGATGTTCCAGTCAACTGGCCTACATAGGGGGAAAAGGCAGGTTAGCAATTTGATTATACAATCCTTCCTTTTATACGTCATGACTTCAGTGAGACTGGTTCACAACTGGACTTTTGGACCATTGTTGTTTATCTCTTAACATGTGCTGCACTTTAAAAAAAAATTGTACACTTTATAGAGTCATAATGAACAAAGAAATGGACGAAGATCCTGGCCTTAATCATCAAATTTACAATCTGGCAGGAATACCAATACAGTATCAACTATTTCACACACAAATAACAGAGGGAAGAAAGTAAAGCTCTGACAATTATCCTGCTGCAATGTAAAACACAGCGTCAAGATGGAATAAGGAAACCATTCACATTAATGTATTTATGATGTTCTTTGTTAATGTACAAAGTACAGTTAGTCGTTTGCAAGTACAGAAAAAAAGATGCATTTTATTTAAGCTCTTTGTCTTACACCCATCAGGACAATTCAGAAGAGTACCATATAAATGGAAAATTAGCATCTATGCTGCCTGAGAGGAGAGTGCTGATTGTTTGGCAATTAGATATTTGAGCAAGAGGTGAAGCTGCCTGTTTTATGCTATTACAATGCAATAGCAATACAAGTGCTGTACTGCATGAACACAGTGCTGTTGTTAAGCCAACAAATGGATCATGTATATATGAATTTCAGTGCTCATGTGATGCCAAGTTTGTAGCATGTAAGACTTGTTGGTCATATCAAACTACTTGGAATTCTACCACTGAACAACATTTCCTGGATAATCCTGAATATGCAAAGAATTATACTTGGAAGCAACTTAGGTTTGTCTGTCATGCTCAGTGTGGCAGATAGCATGTACTGGAAGCTATTTATATTACTACACAGGATCCAGTTCTTTGCAGACAGGAAATAAAATGTAAATGCTCTGTGCCTCTCAACAAAATTGGTGACAGCCATTTGCTGGTTGATTTCTCAGGGCATGGCCAATCCAAATCAACCTGCAGGCTTAACATTTAAACAAAGCTTAGCAGTTAACTATCAGTCATCATTAGTGGTTGCACTTTCCATGACAATGCTTTTACCAATCAGCACTTTCTTTTCATGCAGAGTAAATGTTGGTTTTCCCTGTGAATAGGTATTCTTGTAAGTTGTCCTGATGAGTCCAAGACAAAATATTTTGACAAGATGTGTTTTTTTTAGCAGTGTTGAAATCCAAATTACTTTAAAAATATCTGAAGTGAGTAATACTGCAGAATTCCATTACAGTACACTAACTATTCTACTGGAATGGTGGGATGCACATTTCCATTTGGGTTTCTTCATAAATCTGTTCCTAAACACTCCCAGCTTGATTTCTCTTCCAGTCACCAATTTCCAGTTTGGGGGGGGGGACGGACGAATGCGATGGGCAAAAAAGATATGCACATCCTAATAACTACAAAAATGAATAATATTTGTTTCTTTTGCTGGTTATTTAGCTTTCAAAGAAGATTTCAGAACTTAAAAGCAATTACAATTTTTGTACATGCTTGGGCATATATTCTACATTGTAATGTTCTTGAAATTCTCTTTTTTCTGATAGCTTTCAAAAGCTCATAAAAACATCTGGCACAACTGATGGTAGTAATGAGCTCCTGCAGCAAGGGCTACAAAAAATGCAACATTTCTTTGTTTTTTTTTAATACCTTTTCATCAAAACAATGGAAAGTGTCAAACCTGCAGCTAGGTGTACTAACTTGTTGGAAGCTAAACTTCTTAAGGATGGAAGGTGGGTGAGCCTGGGAATATATCTCATGGTTCTGAGTTATAATGTGTAGCATGAGTAAATTCCAGATTAATAAAAAGTGTTCGGATTGAAGATGAGGATGTTTTGGGAGCATTTTGAAACATATCTATCCATTGAAAGCATTGATGGAAAACAAGTGAAAAAGTGTGGTGTAGTATTGCCTTTCTTAGAAAGACATAGAGATTACTCTTTATTTTTGGAATACCACATTTAATGTTCAAAACACTGTGATTACTTTATGCACGTTGATACTTGCACAGAACAAAGGACACTCAAATATGAATGTGTCAGTTCATAATTAAAGACAAACTACCTGGAAACTGAAAATAACTATTTGCAAAGATAAAACAAGATAGTCCTGAAGATTATTATGACTCATTGGTAGATACAGGCAAGTTTTATCATGAAAGCTTTAATTGCACACCATTAATTTAAACCTCCGCACTATTTCAATACTAGGTTACTCAAATGAGAGCTTCATTCATTTGCATGGTTTCACTTAGCCTGCAAACTTTCTTTAATTAGACTTCCAGCTAACTTCTGAATTTTTGAATTGATATTTCAAGATACTATCAGTAGAAAAATATGGATGTGTGATTTCTGAAGTATATTAATTGACTGCAAGGATTGAAGTCGATAGAGATAGCCTTTCACAAATTTGTGTATTGACCACAATGACCAGTTAAGGTATGAAAGCATTCTTCCTCAAGAGTTATTTTCACATTTAAACTTCTCAATAAATGTCAGCATGCTTTCTGTACTAAACAATTCAAATTTGCAAATTATACTAAATAACATTTTTAAACTCATCCACAAATGTAAGAATTAGTTAACAGGGAGTGGTACCACATTGTTTAGATTCATCATATGGAACAGTTACTGAGAGTTTGATTTTTGAGATGAATTATACTGAAGTGTGTTACTTTGTGAATTTGATTTCCATTTCGTGTCGATAGTTCCCATATGACCTTTAGGAAAGGAAAGCATTGGTGTTTCATCTTATGAATTTACATTTTAGTAAGCGCATCATTTATAATATGATTACACAGATCTTTCCTGCTTCTACTGAACATTCATGTTGACAATTTCACACGAGAACTTCCAGGCTGTCAGTGTAGAACATGGTGGTAACTACAAGATGGGAGTTTCTAAACCTAGAGATCTATTAAAGTTGTCATTTCCAAGATAGTCATTTAGTTGGACAGCTAGAAATTTGCAAAGTCTGTATTGATGCAAAAAGCTCCATTCAATTTATACACTTGCAAAAAAAAAACAGGTATGAAGGTTAGGAACTTTGTGGCATAGATAATATTTATACTGTACTAATGTCCAATTAAAATTCAACGACAGCAACTTTGTTTGTTTGTTTGTTGTCATCAAAGACTTTGGTTCACCATCCTTCTTGTCTGGTTTCTTCAAGCTTCTCTCCATCCACATTTCAATGTTATCCACCCATCTGATTCATTTTCTTCCTTTTTTAGAGTCTTAGAGTCATAGAGATGTACAGCATGGAAACAGACCCTTTGGTCCAACCTGTCCATGCTGACCAGATATCCCAACCCAATCTAGTCCTACCTGCCAGCACCCGGCCCATATCCCTCCAAACCCTTCCTATTCATATACCCATCCAAATGCCTCTTAAATGTTGCAATTGTACCAGCCTCCACCACATCCTCTGGCAGCTCTTTCCATACGCGTACCACCCTCTGCGTGAAAATTTGCTCCTTGGGTCTCTTTTATATCTTTCCCCTCTCACCCTAAACCTATGCCCTCTAGTTCTGGACTCCCAGATCCCAGGGAAAAGGCTTTGTCTATTTATCCTATCCATGCCCCTCATAATTTTGTAAACCTCTATAAGGTCACTCCTCAGCCTCCAACGCTCCAGGGAAAACAGCCCTTTATTACTCTCGACTTCTCCTACACGTTCTGCCAATCATAGCAACCTTTTTGATTCCTGAGCTCCTACTTTTGATCTAAATAACTCACTTGTGTTCTTTCATCCATCTAATTCTGAACATCCTCTATTATACCCTTATTTAAAAGATGTTATTCTCCAGTTGTCCTTTTTCTTCAGAGTCCAGCTCTTGCATCCATGGAGAACAAAACTCCACACTAAGTTTGTGCTGATGCTTTTAGAATTCTACTCACTGTATAAATTACCTGACTGTGCCTCTTGGCTTCACTCATTTAACCTGGATTTAATTCTCGTCGGCAACTTTACTGTTAATTATTGAGCCAAGGGATTTAAAATTGTCCAATTCCTACAACATGGTGCTTCCAGTTTTGACCTTTTCATTGCCAATTTGAGCAATAATATTGGTCTTTGTCTCATTTTTGATTATTCCAAAAGACTAACTGTGTCTCCAACTCTTCCATATGGCTGAGAGAGTGGTATTGTCTGTATAAATGGTGTAGCCAAATCTCTCATGTCTCTTCTTGCACTAACATAGAATGCTAACAGTGTGCAAACAGGCCCTTCAGCCCAACAAGTCCACACCAACCCTTTGAAGAGTATCTCACCCAACCCATTCCCCTACCCATCACTCTACATTTACCCCTAAATAACACATCCCTGAACACTACGGTCAATTTAGCATGGCCATACCCTCGTCATCATCCCTCCCTAAGCATTTAATAGGTGACCAAAGACACCCTTGTCTGATTTTCTTCTCAAACTGGAATTGGTTTGTACATCCAACATGGACTCTAATGACTCCTGAAGCATTTCTTTATGAATCATAGGAACCCTATAGTGTAGAATAGCTCTTGTATTATTAGATGCACAGATGTTTGGATATACTAAAGTTTGTGCACCTTCCATTGGGTGATAAACTGGACAGGTTGAAAAATCTGGCATAGTTTCTGAAGATGAGCCAACTTTGGGCTTCCTGCTGGTGTTCTAATTTCTCCAGGAAATTTCTGACCATGAGCATAGTGTGCTTTACAGAAATGAAACCAAACTGCTCTTCTGCTCATTTCTTTGTTCATATAAAGTGGCAGCTCTCTGCCTGGTGATTTCAGTGCTATTTTAGAGGCATGACTGATTAGAATTAGCATATAATGTTTTGGATATTCCAGTGTGTTTGATATTGTGGGCATTTTGACAATCTCTAATATAAATCGTTTGTAAAGCATGTACTTATGTCCATTATCTCATCACTAGTCTCTTATGAACTTCTATAAACTCTTTTCATCAACTACTCTTTCCCCTCCCATTTTTAGTGCTTCCACTAACCTCTGATCTTGTTCTTCTGGCTTTCTGTTAGATGGTCTTTACAGATTTTGTTACCTCATCTTTCAGTACCTCGGGTTTGTGTTCTTCATAAAACTTCCAATCGTCTAAAAGATTAATAAGAAACAGTTCCCTGAGTCATTTTCCCAGCTTATTCTTCTCATAAAACAAGACTCTATTTTTCACCTTTTAATACCTATTTCTGGTTTCAGCAAACAAAATTGCTAACCCTGAGATGCAGTCTTGTATTGAGTCTCCCACAGTGTCCAAAGGGGAAGTGATGGCCTAGTGGTATTATCACTGGACTGTTGATGCAGGTAATGTTCTGAGAACCCAGATTCAAATCCTGCCAAGGCAGATGATGGAATTTGAATTCCATAAGCATCTAGAATTAAGAGTCTAATGGTGACCAAAGATCCATTGCCATTTGTCATGAAAAATCCATCTCATTTGCCAATGTATTTTAGGGAAGGAAATTAGGGTTGGGCAATAAATGCTGGCCTAGCCAGCAACACCATCATCTGTGAATGAATTTAAAAAAAACTAGCCAAGATAGAGTTAATCTTTAGTTGAATGATTAAAATATATTACATGACCAATAATAATAAACTATTGTCAAATTTGCATTGTGCAATTGTAATAATATTTATGCATATTTTCTGTGAATCTGAGATGCATGACACGTTTGACCAGTCCTTTCATATTGCACTCAAAAATGACGTGGGCTATCTGTAATCTTTTATCATGGAACAGATCTTGATGCCCTTATTCAGCATTCTGGAAAGTCCCATTTCATATTTCAGCACAAATGTGTTTTACACTGTATATGTTCAGTGTTCACAGATATATGGGAGACACGGTGCAGTTGAAGTAAAACACTTTCTCTATTTTCATAGATTGTAAACTTGGCATTCTCACAAAAACAACTCAAGTTAGAAAGGTAACACTAAGATGTAATTGCTAAGGTTCCATTCTTAACCACAGAATGATCTGGCTGACCTTGTTTAGCATTTGGAAAGTCCCTGTTTATAATTTACAGTGAATGGGCTTGAAGCATATGCAATAAGTAACGTTTTCAGCATTTCTTTCCATTCAAAATGTGAAGCCCCAAATAAGTCAATTCATTTGGGTTTTGCTAACTTGTGGATTAAAATTAACATGAGCTTTGGATCTTAGCTGGAGAAATAAAATGTACAAATGCACAGGGAGCCAATTGGCAGCCATGAAGAGGAAACTCAGTATATTGATGTAGAATTAGAGTTGAGAGTGTGGTGCTGGAAAAGCAAAGCAGGTCAGGCAGTATTTGAGGAGCAGGAGAATTGATGTTTCGGGCAAGAGCCCTTCATCAGATTCCTGCCCAAAATGTCGAAGAATATTTGGTCATGCTGAGAAATTGAGGTTGATTTACGTTTCTCTCTCTACTCTTTGCTACGTGGCTGGTCACTGATTTTAGGTCTCCTAGAAGCTATCTGAAATCAGTGTTGGATCAGTGTAGGGAAAGAAGTTCTGATCAGTGTACATCATATGCCTCAAAAGAGCTAAAGTCTAAATAAAGGAAAACTGTTACTTGTGTCAGTTGTTTTCTTGTAGAAAATGGGCTTTTTGTTGATGCCAAACTTTTGGAATAATTGTTGGAGTATTGTTGGGGATTGGTGAAATAGTTTTGTACCATGTATTGTTCTCTCCCTCTGTCCCCACCTACATCTTGCATGAACAAAGCACTTGTGAAAAAACTTTTTTCCTGCAACTACGTGGAAAGAAAAGTCTGAGGTGGGTGCATGGAACACTTCAACTTTTTAAGAAATGGTTGGAGAATCTAAAAAAGACTGTTTTAACTCCACAGTGTTCCTCCATGTCCTTGAAATAAACCTTGAATGTCGATTATACTTCTGCAAGCTTTTACTTGTTATAATCAAACTCTAACATTGTGTCTTTTCTGAATGTTTGATTGCAAGCTTTGGGAAAAGGAAATGTGTAGGTGGATGTACACTCTGGAACACAACTACCAATGCTAAGTTGTTAATATAGCTGAGGTTTGGGGTTGAAACATTTTTATTTTTATTTTCTAAGTGTGGTGATACTATCAGTGATGTTTCCATGACATTTAGTGAGGTTTCTTAGAAATCAACTGATTTCATGTGGACAAATTAGTGCTTTCGCCTGTCATTTTTTGTACAATAAAGAAGAAAAGCTTTCACTGTTGAGCAGCAACCTAATCCAACAACATAATTTTTGGCAAATTTCAGCAAAATGAATGTTGAAGTAAATAATTTCAGTTTATTTGTCAGTTTTTAAAACTTGTTAAAAGCATTGGTTATGTTGCAGGGTGCTTTTCATTAAGAGTTTGCAGAAAGTTCACAAAAGGAAGCACTGCACTAAACAGATGAGAAAAGCTGAACTGGAACTATACTGACTTTACCCTATCTGAATTCTGTACAGGAAATGTTGTTTTAATTTTTAAAAAACTGTGTTGTCAACACCTCTATTTCAGATCTGGTATTACTGCAAAAACGTCATCTTTATCCAATGAAACAATACAATAAACTGTTGAATAACACATATTGAATGCAACAAGTTTTCCAGCAGCAAGTCTAACACTTAAGTGTTTCAGAAATAAATGCTGATTGAGGGAGGGAGAGTTGAGATTCTTCTGTGGCAGAAAATTATATGTCAAGTTACTAACAATGTATTGAAAACATTTAACCACAATGAGGATTGACATTTGTGGAACAAACATTACAGTTAACATTTAGTTTGCTACATTCCATGGTCATCTGCATTCTGTGCTTCACTTTCAGCTGTTTGGGTGTACTGTCCAAGTTTCTTATGGAATTGCAGACAAACAATAATTGGTTTAACTATAATTAATGCCATGTCTGTGCCTTTATTGTTACAAATTCAGATATGTTGTAGATACCTTCTGGGGTTGAATGTTACCAGTAGCTTCCTTGAGTTTGAGCGTCTGACTCATACAGGAGCTATCTTGGCATATTTCCACACGTGATGCTGAATGGCGTGCCAGTAGCATCCCCCTGTAATTTGGATATATATCTTGCACATGAGTTTTTTTTCAGTCTTTCCTCTCTGACCAAGTTAGCACAAGGTCAGTTGAGACTTCATTCAAATTATTAAGTTCCTTTATTCTGCGGTAACATACAAAGTTATGATTAGATTTACTTTGTTGAATTGATTCAAATTGTCTCCATCAAACAGCCAAAAAAGTAAGCTCTCTACTCTGCCGCATTTACATTTTTTTAGATTAGATTGGATTCCCTACAGTGTGGAAACAGGCCCTTTGGCCCAACAAGTCCACACCGACCCTCTGAAGAGTAACCCACCCAGGCCCATTTCCTTCTGACTAACGCACCTAACACTATGGGGCAATTTAGCATGGCCAATTCACCTGACCTGCACATCTTTGGACTGTGGGAGGAAACCGGAGCACCCGGAGGAAACCCACGTAGACACAGAGAGAATGTGCATACTCCACACAGTCAGTCGCCCGAGACTGGAATCGAACACTCTGCCAGGGTCACTCAGCTTCTGACCTCATTACAGCCTTGGTTCAAACATGAACAAAAGAATTCCAGAGTGAAATCCCTTGACATCAAGGTCGCATTTGACTGAGCGTGGCATCAAGGAGCCCGAGCAATTCAATGCCATTAACAACACTGAATCCCCCACTATCAACATCCTAGGAGCTACCATTGACCAGAAACTCACCTAGACTGGCCATAGAAATACAATGGCTTCAAGAGCTAGTCAGAGGCTAGAAATACTGCAGTGAGTAACTTACCTCCTGATTCCCAAAGTCTGTCCACTCCAGCAGCTCGAACTACCAAGGATAAAGCATCCAGCTTTATTGGCCCAAATCCATAAATATTCAATCACATCACCAATGACACTCAGTAGCTGCAGCGTGTAATATCTACAAGATGCACTTTAGAAATTTGTCAAAAAAGATTGTTAGGCAGTACCTTCCACACCCATGACCATTTCCATCTAGAGAAGGAAGATATCTGGGAGCACCATTCCTGCACTGTAGCAAAGTCAAAATCTTGGAATTCCATCTCTAAATACATTGTGGGTCAACTTACAGCACAGGGACTGCAGCAGTTCAAAGTGACAGCTCATTACCCACCTTCTCAAGGGCAATTGGGAATGGGCAATAAAGGCTGGCCCAGCCAACAATGTCTACATCCCACAAGTTAACATAGTGGAGAGAAACTCAGAGCAAGTACTTTTTCAAAAAATATTTTTATCGAATCCTACAGTGTGGAAACAGGCCTGTCAGCCCAACTTGAAGGAAAAACAGCACTCATCATGGTGTCCATCCACAAAGGAATTCTTTTCAACCTATCAAATGTCAATAAATTCTGTGAAAACATTTCACATCAAGACTTTACGTCAGCAAGGAAAATGATGGATTTGTGATATAGCCAAAGTTGACGACAAGTTAATCACACAGAATTAGGTCATTTGGCTTCTCTTGAGATATACCAGTGTTATAGTTCTTATGAAGTTCCTTCCATTTCTCTTTGTCGCTCCCTTATCCGCATAATCTTCTATTTCATGCACTTACTGAGATGACCTCTTATTTCCAAACACCCTTCTTGCCCATGTCCAGATTACAAAATGAAACAAAGGAGAACTTTATCAAGAAGAATCTCTTTATTCGCAATTTTGCAAAAACAAAATCAGAACATTTTTATGTAGTCCTTAAGATCAGGGATTATCCAAGTGAGTTTTTTAAAAAAAACTCAAGAAACTATTATCAATGCCATTGAAAAAGGATATAAACATGACAATAATTTTTGATAAACATATTCAATTAGGGGAATAACTATTCTTTTAAAAATGTGAATAGGCTTTAAATTGCTCTCGACTTGCACATTAAACTCATTTTAGAAAGGTTAGGTTTTGCTTTTAACCTTTCTGGGCTGGTCAGTGTGGGAGTGTAGGGACCCATGGAGTTCAAATAATCAACATTAAATCATATTTATCTTCATTTACATATATCCCAAGTTTCTGATATTTTTGTAATTATCTGCAGCCCCCTTCCCAAATCTTAAGGCACCTCAAATAGAAATAAGTTAAACGAGGTTACCTTGTCCTCAAGGGTTGTATTGTAATGTTTGGGTATAAGGGCAACAATTTAGGCCTTCTGATTTGAGATGATTTAAAAAACTAGTTCAATAGATTTATTTAAACCTTCATTAATCTACAGGCATTTTAATATGTTTGCATTGTGCCTCACTGTTATACACCCAATATTTGGTACTTTCTAATCTCCCACACTTCCTCGCAAAACAACAAAGATCACAATTACACCATACAGAGCCATGGACCAAGAGGGTGATTCTGGTCTTAATGCGACCCTGATGTTTCAGAGATAGAATGTTACATTGACTCCAATATAACTCAAAGTTGGCAAAAAATCCTACAAACAAATAAACAATGGCATTTACCATACTTACTGGTTTATAGGTAGATCAATTTTTGGCAAGTGACAGTGGCATAGTACAACATGTGTTCCTGTTCCTGCAAAACCTCAGACACAATACTCTGGAGCCAAAATGTTTGTAATTTACATCATGACTTTGTTGCAAACTTTGCAGCCAGACTGAAAATACCCCATGACAGTTCTGGATAAATATCGTGCGTCAGGAATAAAAATGCAATTTTAAAATAAAACCCAGATAGAACTGGATGGGCGTAAGGGTCTCTCCTGCATTGTATGATTCTAACAGAACATTGCATCACAGGACTGTCTGATGGGAATATTTGGAATTTAGTTTTCCCACATTAACTTTGATCACTCCTGAACTCGAACACTATATTCGCAAGTAACAGAATGTGCGAGAAAGGGGAGCAATAAAGTGACAATTCTGTCAGGGGGACAGAGATTACATTGACTTGTGAACAAGCTAAACCACATCTGTTAACAAGCACAAGCGTGCCTACCTTTAAACACTAAACTGTTTTCTATGCCTAGTTTCACTGTAAAACTGGAAGATTCAATAGCAAATTTTAACATTAAGGCAGGCTAAGAAAACGAGAAATGTCTTATAATAGGCAAATACTATAAAATCACTTGGCACTTAAAAGGGAAATGCTGACAGTTCCTTTCTCTGTGGCCTGGGGAATGGCTGTATTTACAGATATTGCTCTCTTGTACTCATTAGAATTCCATGGGCTTGTTATGCGCAGATTTCTGGTCTATTCATTCTAACGTATCGCAGATTATTCTATTTCTTGCCCTGCTAGATGCCTGTTTATGGGGTCATTCCATCAGATCTCTATTTGGGAGGTCAACCTCGATAGATTGTCTTTGGACACTGGCCTCAACAGAGTCTTTTGAAGCTGTCTTTCCTGGGCCCTTTGCTTGAGTAGCTTCCCAATGGTGAATCTGGATTATCTATTATTTCTGCATTATTCTCAACTATTGAAAAGAGTCCAAAAACCTTCCAACACAATGGATGTAACATTGTCAATTCTGAGGCAAGTTATTGAATTGTTACAATTTGTTTTTTACACGTTATCAACATTAAAGCTGTTTCATTAAAATCTTGACTATCTTAGCCTTATATTTTTAAGCTGGAATAAAATATTTAAAGTGACTTTTTTCCCTCCAATCCTTTCTGTCAAAATGCTTAATTAAGTCCAAAGGCATAACTTGCAACTTTAAGTAAAGTATTGCGGTTCTATGAATTACCAAATAGTTGTATGAATTCCTGGAGTGGTGTTCTTTTGGTCTGTGTGAAGTACATAATCAGTTATGGTTGATAACTGGTCACCATTACCTGCAAAAGCAAATCTGTGTCCCACATACCTAAGGAAAATCCTATCATTCCTAACCAACATCACTTAAGTTTCCAAGCAGAAGCATCCTGGAAGAGACAAACACTACAAGCTGCCAGCAAATATAGCCCCACAGCTCTGCTTTCTCTCCAGTCTGCTGTGGCCAGCTCTGCAGCCGGCTCTTCCCCATCCTTTCCTGCCTGTCACCCGCTTCATCCATGTTTTCTGTCCCCAGCTGGAGAATTTGAAAGAGAGGGTGAGACATATGACAGAATGAGTATTCCCCGAATACTCCTGTGTAATTTGTAATAGGAAAATTGGACTATTAAGTCAGAGTTATAATAAAATAGATACTACAAAATTATACAAATAATTTGTTTTAGAGATTCAATTGTTCGTTTAAACCTAGAGATTAGGGTAGGGTTGATGGCATTGTCTTTGATTTGCTAAACATGTCATTGGTTATCACTGGTCTGACATGGTACAGCCATGGTGAAATTGAAACATTAGTCTCATCTTATGGAAAATTCTTTAGTTTAATACTAAGATTTGAATGAAGATGAAATTGTTACATTCTGTAATACCAGTTTAGGAACTGCAAATACACTAAATATGCCTTGATGTTAATGATATTATCGTGTTCCTGTGTTTTAAGCAACGAAAATTAATATGAAATTTGGACTGGCCAAACAGATGTTGCTGATATTAACTTTAATGCATGTTTCTGGATCCAATTCAACATTTTTAATGCATAGTATTTGTTGTTGTAACTACTGTTCACTATTGAGTCTCCTTGAATTCATTGAGAGCATTCTTGTGTGCTTTAAAAATTAACAGTAGGCAGTTAGATTAAAAAATAGACTGACATTCCAATGCAGCATGCAAGACCATAGCTTGGTTTGGGATGCTAATCTTCAGAAATGATTTTGAACTGATGTTCCCTCTGCCTGTTCATGTGGTCAATGGCATCCTGATTTACAATTACAGTTGGTTCTGCTGTAACGTGTGCTTCTTCAATATGAATTGGCTTTAATGCAACTGAAGAATTTAAACCGCTATTTGTAGAACTCTTAACTTTCCTTACCTATATTGGCTATAATGTGCATCCGATCCCATTAATTGAAAAGGCGTGGCTATTGTGTGATTTTCCTATAATGCGCAATCGCATGAGAATGGAACGATCATGTTATATCAGAACTGACTGTGCTGCAGTGTGAACAATGAGGCTGAGCTGGTTCCACTGTGGTAATGACATTCAAACCTAGATGGGCTATTATTGTATGTGGCAGAGCCTTCACTCCCTAATTGGGATAGGCACAGGGAAGAAAAGGAGCACTGTATGCCAGGTGGCCTCGCCTGGTTGCTCCAACATTCAGCAACACAATGTTTGATTTCCTTGCAGTAAACTTGACCGGCGATTAGAAAGTCCAGCCTTATAAGGGGACCAAATTAGTGCTGGGGAAAGATATGGAATAGTGCATCACATTGGCACATCAGAGATGCAAACTGTTGTTTTGTTTTCCTTGCTGAAATGTTGAAGGTCTTGCTCTGGGAGGTGCATCATAGGTGAGTAACCATATTTGGTGCTAAAAGCTATCTTGTAAATAAAAGGATTTGCAAATGCCTTTTGAAGGAGGCCACTGGCTGTGTTTGTGAAACCACTCAAATCCTTGCACCTTATTTGAAAATGTAGAACATTTTATGGGAATATTGTCTTTGTCCTATTATAATGGAACACTCCTCACTGTGTGCACATCATTTTCTTTACTGAGGGCCAATAAACATGACATATATATAAACCACATACATTTTCAATTAGACTATTGATTGATCTCCAAAATTCTGAGTATGTTCATCCATTTAAAACAAAGATGAGGATGGTGAATCTGTGAAATTCTTTGACGACAGAGAACTGTAAGGCAGGGTCTTCATATATATTCAAGGCTGGGATAGACAGGTTTCTAATCAGTAAGGGAATCTAGGGCCATAAGGCAGGAAATTGGATTTGAAGATTATCGGCCATTGAATGGCGAGTGATTCGATGTGTTGAAAGTCCTCATACCACTCCCATGTCTTATGGTCTTGAGATCTATTAGAAAAATTGCAGCAAACCTCACTGAAAAGTGCAAAAGAAAACATTTTTCCAGAGAACACCATGTTTACCTGCACCAAGTAGGCCTGATTGAAGAGGGCAGCTTCCATGAACCCTAGAGTGTTCATGAGCAACAAATGCTATATCCATGAGAGAATCAAATAAATGTCAAAAGTCCAGATGACCCTTAACTTGGTCTCCTAAGCCTAGTTTAAATCAACATTTGATGGTCATCAGGTTAGTGCATGTGGCAGTGTGGTCTGTAAAAACTGGATCTCTTTGGACATCTGATCAAACAGATTGAAATCCAAAAATGTAACTCTGCATTTCACTGGGGTCAGTTGGATCAGATGTGTAATGAATACATGGAGACTCTCTGAACCTTTGGATGCTTTCATCCTTCAAAACATAACAGGCATTCGTTTTTCCCAAATGTCTGCAGAGACCATACCCATTTCATTTGTAATCACGACGAGCTCTATGCATTTATCTGACATTGAGCCAAGTCCTGAAATATCCAAATAGACAACTTTATTTTATTTCAAGTGAAGAAATGCCACATTCACAAAATCTAACGAAGCAAAAAAAGGGTTATTTATCTTAAATTTATTATTGTACTTGAACTGATCCAAAATGAGTTAATAAACTGGTGTCTCTTTCTTTCTGTTTCTTGAGAATGCTTTCCTTTTCCTGTTTACTTGTCTCTTCCTGTGTTGATTTCAGGTATGCATTCAAGTCCAGTCTTCTCGATGGTTACATTCTATACATCCGTTCCTGCCAAACCACAGTGGCTTAGTGTTGATGTAGTCTGTCCTCTTTAGCTCTTTTCTCTTGAAATGCAAACATTTTAAGTGCTTTCAATGTTTCAAGACATTCTGTAGAGGCTACTAAAGGCACATTAATTTCAATTGTGTTCTTTTCTTTATCCAGAAATAAGGTAAAAGGCAAGATGTAAATTCTCTTATTAGAAGAGTTCCCTTTTTTTAAAAGAAATAAAACACAATAACTGCATTTCTGCAGTTCTTCAGTTGTGCAGACCTTCACTTGTACCATTTCACATGCTGATTTGGTACCAGTTTATTAGTACCTCAGACCTTGTAATCTTTTGGTTAAGATGATTCCTTTCCCTTCTCTGATATTGTCAAATACCCTGCAGTTTTGATTCATGAATAGGTGAAACGTAGTCGTATTCTGTTAGCCAGCTATATCAAGTGGTGTCTTGCAGCACGCAATGAGGAAATGTCACAGTACAAAAGCCAAGACCTCACCAACAGACATTTTTGAACTAGCTTTGCATGTTGCTGATATGTTCGTGTGTTAGAAGCCACAGCGCAAGAGCCCCTGATCATTTCTAGAATTTTTGCTTCACAGGTTGCAATACAGCGTTATTTAATGTTGGAAACTGAGACAATTTTTTTTTTAAACTTGGAGATTTTGAGTGTATGATAATTATACTGCAAACTTCCATAAAAGTAGTTGTCTCTTCGATCAAACGTCACAGTAGCACATTATATAAAACAGGCTGAGGTTGTTTGATTTCTGACATCAGTTAACCATTAAACATTAAAATGGTCTGCATAACTTGGTGGAACCTGAGTTCTAACCCAGCAAAGTCCATTATTAGCAGGAATTAGAACAGGGATATGTGAACTTGTTTTGTGGGCCTGTTGGGTACTTCACAAGGAGCATGGAAGCCACCATTCTGGGTGAATGTTCTATGGGTTAGGAACTCATTGATTGAAAATTATCACCTGACCTCTGCGTTAAGTTTGCCTCTTACTGATCTATTTCCATTTCTTCTATTCTTCTGTGACTCAAGTTCAGAACAACAGTACTGATGGCTCCAGAGTCAGATGGCTGCCTTCTGCTGCAATTAATGCATTGTACAGAGAGCAAAGTATTTTCTGGATGAATAGTGCTTTTTTGCAGTTTCAGCAAGTTAAATAACTAATAGACTGTTAGGTTGTTTTATGAACTATTAACAATGCATAACAATTCCATATTTAAGGAATTGCGATAGTAGGGTGAAACTCATTTTGTCCAAATCCCATGATATAAAATAAAATCTTGCATTAATATAGGGCTCTTTATGATCACCAGTCATCTCAAAGTGGCAGTGAATTTCAACTCACTTCATTGGCAACCAGTGAATGTGCAGAAACAGTGAAGTGAAAATGAGTTGGTAATCTGTTTCGTGGTGTTGATTTAGGAATAAATATTGGCTAGAACACTGCTGTTCTTCAAAATTGTATAATGTGAACTTTTACATCCACTGTAGAATACAGTTGGAGCCTCAAGTTTAATGACTCGACTATAAACCAGCACCTCACTCATTACTGTAGTGGTATCTCAGCCTTGATTTTGTGCACAAGCTCAGGAGTGGGACAAGAACCTGAATGTAGTGATTCAGAAGTGAATGTGCTGTCAAGTGAGTCACAGCTGATATTCCAGTGTATTTGCCTCCTTTGAACTTTTTTTTGTTGCTGGAATTGGGAGAAAGCTTTTTGCTTATTTGTCTCTTCTTCGAGATGATCTTTGTTCCAGTTGACTAAAACTGGGGAATTCTAAAAAAATCCCAAATGCATCACAGTAGTGCTACACCGTAACCATCCTCTGGAGAGCGCTTTTTTTTAATAGGATGTGGGCATTACTGGCAGGACCAACATTTGCTGCTTATCCTTAATTGACCTGTGAGCCACATTCTGAACCAAATACACTATGTCTATGTGGTGTAGGGACACCCACAATTCTGTTAGTAATAGTGATCCAGGATTTGACCCAACAAAAATGAAGGAATGGTGATTAAGTCAGGATGGTGTATGATTTTTGAAGGGGCGCTTGCAGATGGTGCTGCTCCCATGATGGTATAGTTTGAGAAAGTAGCAGCTTTAAGTTAGTAACTATTTACCACAAATAATTTGCGTTGCATTTTCAAGCCCTGCAGCTGTCCCTCCACTCCATCACAGAGGAAAGTAGCTGCATTTCAGAAATGTGTCTACAGCTTGGTATTTGAAGCACAGACGGAGCAGGCCAAGAAAGTGAGATTTTGGTTCCGATCACAAAGTAATGACCCTTTTCCTCATAGTTCTATGTCATTGCAATTTGTCATGCATTCTTAAGACTAATTGTTATTCGATTTGCAGTGAATTCCTCAAAAATAATTTCATGTTAATTATATAAAGTTAGAAGGAACTGGGATATAGTCTAGTTGCAGATGTGGTACATTTGAATTAAATTTATTGTCTAACTAATTTAACAGAGCTGGATTTTTCTGTTCATCTCAATGTTTTGTTCTGTTTATCACAATTTAGTACCAACTGCTGAAAGTGGATATTGGGGGAGGACCGGAATACGCCAAGCCATGATCACGTCTAGGCTTGCAGGTGAAAATGGCCACCTATGAAACCACACTGTCACAAGAGCTAGTGCAGGCAGCAGCGATCGGAGAAAACTGATGCAAAAACAGCCAGGGAATTTGCTAACTAATTGATGTTGTACTGAAAAGACTTATAAAAATATCCATTAGGTTGTAATATGATCTAGGGGATTTTCAACAAATGTGCTGAGAGCTGCCCCTGATCCTGAGGGGACTGCTGGCCTACGTTTGCTGATTTAAAGTGTTTTGATTGGTGACGCAGCTCTTGAAGTTGAATGAGGGGCTGCAACAAGCAAGTCTTGTTTTGAATCATCAATTTCTGCACACTTTAACACAAAGCACAACTGAAACAAAACCTGGAAGTCAGTTACTCAACAAGAAACAGGGGAATCCCCCTTACTTGAGAAGTCTGTCAGCAATATTTTTTCTTTTTTTCTGGTGAAAGTATTTATATTTACTTATCTTTCAATTTTTACAGTTTCCACATTCTGCCTTTAAATTTTTTCAATCCATCCCATTGATGATTGAAAAATGTTTGGTGACAATTTGGTTAACTCCATAACTAGACGTTGTACTTCTGGATGTAAATCATCTCAATTTCAGGATGGTTTCTGCTGTCAATACCCTTGCTTCTATGCACTTAATGTGGCTTAGAAACTATTTTCTCTTCCTGTGGTTTAGCGCATGTTCTTTCATTTTTTTTGATCTCCAGCAACTACCTGTTCATTTCTCAGTTTCAAAAATACATATTTTCAGTCAACAACCAAATTGAGTTTCCCTTTTAAAAACCCTTTTTGAGTAAAATATGGAGGCCAAATTGAACACTGGATTTGTCCAGAATGTTGTGGGAGTCTGAAAAAGTGTTTATTGTGTATGCCATGTGTTTTTGCAAGTATTTAAACATGTGGCAGAGACATTTATCCAAAAGGAAGTGTTTTGGTCTTCTGATAATTCCAGTGGTTTATAAAGTACCCTAGTGATTCTCCGTAAACCATATCGTATAAATAAATGATAGGGCAGTGCACTGTTTTGCAATTAACTTTCTGCTACTTGACCACATTATTGGCCTGCCTATATGTTACTTCAGAACAAACTCTGGCAGTCATTTGTTAGGAAAGGTATTTGAATTGCTTAAGTTTAATTGTGATAATTGATAATTATTTTAGTTGTCAATTGCAAGATCAGTATTATAATTAGGAAAAATCTAAAATGTGCATACTTCGTGTTTAAGGCAGACTTAAAGTTACTATGGAAAGGACAAACAATCTGAGTGTGGGTTTGTCATTCTTTAAATTGTATTTCCTGTTTTCAGTCTCCCTGCATCGTTTGACATCTTCTTTGCAGACATTTGATTATTTCGTGAGGTTCTTTTGTGCTAATCTAATTCTTGCGTTTTTATGCAGATTCCTTTTTTGGCACAGGAAATGCAAGTCAATATGAATGTCTGGTTTAGGAGCTTTATTCAATGGAATAAAGAACTGAATCTGAACAGGGAATTTCTTGCACTGCACGTGCAAAATTCTAGATCCTGTTAGTCAAATGGGAACAAATGTATGAAACAGTGCAGCCACCCAAAAAAAATGTCCAATTCTAAAGACTGGAATATAAAGAAAGCTGTTTACTCCCATTTTTCCATTTCTGTCATATAGTATTGATAATTATAGAGTCATAGAGATGTACAGCACAGAAACTGACCCTTCAATTTGACTTGTCCATGACAACCAGATATCCTAACCTAATCTAGTCTCATTTGCCAGCACTTGACCCATATCCCTCTAAACCCTTCCTATTCATGTATCCATCCAGATGCTTTTTAAATGTTGTAATTGTACCAGCCTGCTTGATAATATAGAATTTAAACACTGCTACAAAGAACCTTTTCATCTTGTGCTCACCAGGACTAGGACACAATAAATCACACTTAGAAAGGGAACAACAATTTATATAGTATGAGATGAAGGTGCTGATTGGTAGGCATGGAAGTGCAGCTGCAACTATTAGCTGATTAAAATAGACCAGCCAATGTTTATGTATTGTCAGAAAAATTGTTATCCTGATTTCTATTGGAGGAAGCAGGGACAGCCCTGTTTTCAGGGGATCACAAAGGAATATATTATCATATTTTACCTTGATCCAGATCCAACAGCCTGTCAGATTTGCAAGTTGTGGCTGGCAGCCGGGTGGGGAAATCAACAGTAGAAAGCAGCAGCTTAAGCATATCGGCAACAGGGAAAGATGAGGGTGTAATAGCGAATGATTGTCGGACAATAATCAGGAATCTGTAGAAGTAGCTAAACTAAGTTGTGGGACAGGGAGCCCAGAATCATGGGTTTCGGGGGAGCTAAGGTTGGGCAATTGAAGAAGGTGATGTGCTTGAAGATGGGGGCTTCCAAACTAATCAATGTGACACCAATGTCTGTAAATTTAATTCATTAGGCATATTGCTGGGTTAAGTTTAGCCCTAATAGGCTCTCAAGCAAGAAATATTTACATGGTGCATATTACGCTCCTCTGAAATATTATTTCTTCTACAATACATAGTTTTTTTAAAAAAACTTAATTAGCAGTTAATTAGACTATTTTATGGCACAATGGGCATTGTGTGCTTCAGAAATTCATCAAAGTTACCTCAGAGTACAAGGGGACCTTGATCAAATGGGCAGAGAGGTGACAATGGAGTTTAATTCAGATAAATGTGAGATGCTGCATTTTGGTAAGGAAAAATAGGGCAGGACTTCAGCTACTACAGGGAGCAGCTGAATAGGCTGGGGCTGGACATGGACAAGTTGGGTCCTTTTCTGTGCTGTACATCTCTCTGATCCTGTGACTCATTGCTGCTTTTGAGGTGATCAATTTGAGTAGAAATGGTTGTCCCTCTGCAAAGAGTTTAGGACTGGAGTGGTATGTCAGTGAGTGTGTAATCCAGAGGTCAAGGCTAATAGTTTGGAGGCAAGAATTCAAATTCCAGCACATCAGCTGGTGTAATTTAAGTTCAGTTAATGTCACTGGAATTGAAAATTGGTTTCTGTTGACCATGATAACTATCATTGATTATTGTCAAAACCCAGCTGGCTCATTATTGACCTTTTAAGGAAAGAAATGTGTTGTTTAGCCCAGTCTAGCCTTCATGTGACTCCAGAGCCACAATAATGTAGTTGAGTTTTAACTATCCTTTTGAAGTGACCCCATGGGCCACTCAGTTCAAGGACAATAATGGATGGACAGCAGATGCTGGCCTTATCAGCCACGTTCATATCCCATTAAAGATTTAAGAAAATAAAAGTACAGTTGATTATAGTGCCCCTTCACAAGGGAAGGAAAATTACAATGCACACATGTGCTATCAAAAGACTGGCATGATTTAAAAACTTTGCAATGCATGAGCAGAGGCTGATGAGAATAAGAAACTGCTAATGTATGAGAACACTAGTCTCATGGTGAGTAACTATGTAATTTTGTAGAGTATGAGCATTGCTGAAAAAGGCATATTTAGTCAAAGCTTTTCATCTTGCATTATTCCTTTCAGTTCACAAGAAATATCAATGTAAAGGGAAAACAACATTTGTATTGTACTGTACTGTACGAAAGGAGAATAATATTTGGTTAGTTGGCAGGTGAACTGTGGTAGAAATGTTACCATGTATTGCTAAGTGTGGTAGGCAGAATATGTTGATACTGAAATTCATATATTGCATTAAGAATTTCAGTGCCAATATGGTGCTAGATATGTCAAATAGTATGTCCCTTCAGCTGTTTGCAACAGGTAAGGTAACCTCCAACAGTTTGTGTTTACAAGACTTCAAACAGTGGCCAACATTAGATGGGATTCAGTGAATGGAAAATAATTCCCAAGTAATCCCAAGTGTGCAAAGAATTATGCTGACAACCAGTTTGGAGTTATCATTTGAGCTTGTAGTGTGGTCCATACTCAAAAGCTACATCTATTTAATGCACAGTGGCCTATTTTTAACAGACTGAGGGAACATGTACACACACTGCGCCTATTTTAACTCAAAGAAAAAGGTGACATCTGTTTTCTTATTCACTTCTCAGGGCAATGCCTTGACCAATTGGAGTTAACCTACCGAGTTTAAAAATTCAATAACACTGTTAATTGTTAGTCATTGTCTATCTGCTACATACTTCATGGCTATGTTTGTAACCAACCAGTGGCCACTTGCCAAACAATCAACATTATCCTCTCAATCAATATAGGTGTTGTTTTTTCCCTTATATTTGATATTTTTAAAAATTGTGTTAAGGAATGGAGGATGAAGCTTTGGCCATGATGCTTACACATTTTGGGTCTTTTTAAATACAAAAATGGAATGGTTGGACCAGAAATGCAATACTGTATTAAGGTGCCTTCTAATTAATATAGTCATGTGACCTTTACTATGAAGCCCTCTGTGCAGGCACCCATCTTACGTCAGCTAAATAAAGACATATTACAGATCACACTGTTGTCCTGTTACTTCGTAACAGGCATTTCCAGTTCTGTTGAAAGGTCACCACAGATCTGAAGTGTTAACTTTATTTTTCTCACCATAGCTGCTTCTGTACCCACTAAGCATTTTCATCATTTCATTCACTGTGTTCTGCTTTTACTGATGACTAATTGTGTTAGGTAGATACTTAGCATCTGCAAAACCAGACCTCAAGAAAGAGTCACAGTTTCAAGATAGAAGGTGAGGAAGAAGGAGTATGTGGTTGGGTTTTCTGTCTTAATTCAGCTGTTTCAGTTGCTACCGTACTGATAATCTGGGTAGGAATTAAAGTATCTGTTTATCATTGTTGAGCCTCCAACCACACAGGATCAATGTTGATTTCACCAGTTTCCTCATCTCCCCATCGCCCCACCTTATCCCAGATCCAACCCTCCAACTCGGCACCACCCTCTTGAACTGTCCAACCTATCCACCTTCTTTCCCACTTATCCATTCCACCCTCTGCTTCGACCTATCACCATCACCCCCCCTTCAGCTACCTACTGCATTCCCAGATGCCTTCCCACAAGCCCCACCCCTCTCCTATTCATCTCACAGCCCCCTTGGGGCCTCCCCAACATTCCTGAAAAAAAGCTTATGCTTGAAACGTTGACTCCTCCTCCTCGGTTGCTGCCTGACTGGTTGTGCTTTTTCACCATCACACGTTTTGATTTATCACTGTTACCAGTCGAAGAGCAAAATAACAAAAGCTATAAACAAACTATTGCTAGTTTCTTTTATGTTGGAAATACAAGGAATTCTTCCCTTTAGAGTTTTGCAAGTGTTCCAGGAACAAGACGATGCATTAAATATAATGCAAAAATCACATGAATCATGTAAAACTGATAGTCTGTTTACAGAGATTTAGAGAAGCATATTAACCTTTAACACTTACAGTAATTACATGATCAGGAAATTAAGTTTCGTTCTTGCTGTGACTTCAGTACTACTTTTGCTGATTTTTGTTTAAGTGGTCAGTAGAATTATCAGATCTGTTCAACATCCCCTTTCATTTCTTGTTAGTGCAGTATAGCCTTTATAAAGGATGAGATTGCTCTATGCAACAGATTAAATCAGCATAAATATTTTGTTTCCTATAGCAGCCTTGTCTGACGTTGTAACTCTTTCCTGCTTATAATACCTTTCTTCACTGACTCAATTTTCCTTTCCCTCAGGACAGAACCACCTCTCTTACAGATGCTAACTTTTATGGGTGTGTGCAAGTAACCTTCTGATACCTGATCAAGGCTTTCTTCACATTTAACCCGAGACAGCCAGAACAGTAGACTGTATATCAGGGGTGAACTTGGTCAGCCCTGTATTTTTCAGTATCTTGTATCCATGTACAATTTACTGATTTAAAAATGAATTATTGTTTTTCTTTTTCCTTAATCAAGGCTCCATCATTTGACCCTGCTGAAATCAAATAAATCAGCACAAGCATGGGAATTTTGTAATTTCTTAACATTAGTGACACACCACTGATGCAGTTACCTCCTGAAGCCTCCAAGATATTCTTGTTGTTTTCTGAGGAAACAGATTTGCTGATTTGATTCTGGCTCCAACAGAGCTAATATCAAAAGTATTTAAATTGACAAAGTATTCTGATACAATTTGAAAAAGTGTTCTTTTTAGCCTGTACTTAGAAGTGTTGCATTGGAAGTCTGTTACTAGTGGTATTGAAAATTATACAAAATAAGCGGCGGAGGCTGAGGGGTGACCTTATAGAGGTTTATAAAATCATAGTGTGACAAGTCCAGGTCTTTTTCCCAGGATAGGGAAGTCCAAAGTAGGCTAGAGGGCATACATTTAAGGTGAGCGGGGAAAGATCTAAAAAGGACCTGAGGGGCAACATTTTCCTGCAGAGGGGGAGAGCTGTCTGAGGAAGTGGTGGAGGCTGGTACAATTACAGCATTTAAAAGTCATCTGGATGGGTATATGAATGAATAGGGTTTAGAGGGATATGGGCCAGATTCTAGTAAATGGGACTAGACCAATTTAAGATATGTGGTTGGTGGTACAAATTGAACCGATGGGTCTGTTTCCATGCTGTATATGAGTGATGCATTTAGGCAAGACTAACTCTAGAGCGAATTATACAATGAACGGAAGAGCCTTGGGGAAAAGTTGATGGGCAGAGAGATCTGGGAGTGCAGGTCCATTGTACCCTGAAGGTTGCTGCACAGGTGGATAGAGTGGTCAAGAAGGCATATAGTATGCTTGCCTTCATTGGACAGGGTATTGAGTATAAGAGTTGGCAAGTCATGTTAACATTGTACAAGACATTGGTTCGGTCACATTTAGAATACTGTGTACAGTTCTGGTCGCCACATTACCAAAAGGATGTGGACGCTTTGGAGAGGGTGCAGAGAAGATTTATGAGGATGTTGCCTGGTATGGAAAGTGTTAGCTATGAAGAAATGTTGAGTAGGTTAGGTTTATTTTCATTAGAAAAAAGGAGATTGAGGGGGGACCTGATTGAGGTTTATAAAATCATGAAGGATATAGACAGGGTGGATACAGACCAGCTCTTTCCCAGGGTGAAGGATTCAGTAACGAGAGGTCACGCTTTCAAGGTGAGAGATGGAAAGTTTAAGGAGGATACACGCTGCAAGTACTTCACACAGAGGGTGGTGGGCATTTGGAACGCGTTGCCAGCAGAGGTGGTTGAGGCAGACACGGTAGATTCATTGAAGATGCGTCTGTATAAATGCATGAGTAAGTGGGGTGTAGAGGGATACAGATGCTTAGGAATTGACTGACCGGTTTAGTCAGTACATTTGGATCGGCTCAGGCTTGGAGGGCTGAAGAGCCTGTTCCTGGGCTGTAAATTTTCTTTGTTCTTTATTTTCTATGACTCTTAGTCAGTGGAGTTTCTACAGTTCTGTATATTGCTGCCAAAAGCATGATTTCTGACCACCGATCCCTAAACAAAGATGTTGCCCAAATTCTAATAAACTACATTAATTTACTCCACACATGTAATTCAAAGAAAGAGTTCTTAAAATAAAAATGAGCACTATGTAGGCTTTGAAACTCAAAACTATAGGTTTGAAAGGAGACGATGGTTAAGTGGTATTATCATGAGATTTGGGAGGTTCTTTAAATTATACTACTTGTTTGCTAACTTATGGGGAAATCTTTTGTTTTACTCTTTCCTGAAAGTGAAGACATGCCTTTTGAGCAAAATTGTCCTTCTGGGATTCCAGATCCTGCCATAAGGCACAAAAGTGGGTGAGAAGCCTGCACTGTGTGGGAGACAGTCACTCTTAATTTTCACAAAGGTAGCTTGAGGATAGGCTTCTTATCCTATTAATGATGATGAGTGGGCTTTTTGAGATGGAGAGCAAAATAGTGACATCCAGAATAAGGCAGGGAAACTACAGAGACTGGATTAAAATTGAGTAACCCTATGTCCAACATTTTTAAATTTTAAATTAGAAATGATGTTTTCTTAGTCAGGTGCCAGGGGTATTGGATTCCATTCTACAGTAGGCCTGTGATTACGTTCGCAAGCATGTGGGTGGGGAGTGCTCCAAGGCTGCTGGAGGGCAGGACCCCAACCTGCTGTTAGGAGCACGTCCCCAGGCAGCTTAGTGGATGTTCCACTCCCTGAGCCTTGATTCCAGGGGAAAGCTTGTGGGTTCCTTGTCACTGCCAGATTTGCATGTGGCTCAGCAGACGTTCTCAAAAGAAAGCATTCTCTGGTTTCTTGCCAGATCTGCGACCAGCAGGTGCAGCCCCCAATGCTGCAACACGATTCTGTCTCCAGCATCTTCTTTTTGTCTTTCAGTAAACCAGCTATGCAGTCTGCTATTTGCTCCGATGACTCCGAATGCTTATTAGATTAAACGAGCCATAGATTCTTCCAATTGAATGTTAGGAAGACTGAAGCTATAATTGTCTTGTTGTACATTAAACTTTGCACCTTTGCCATTGACTTCATTTCCCTCCATCTGTCACAGTCTCAGGGCGCGGATGAATATTTGCAAATTCTGACTTTCTCTTTGACTCCTTCTCCACTCCATCTCAAATCTCCTACTTCCAATTCTAATACTGCTTGGTCTCCACCCTGCCTCATCCTCACCCATGCCATTGTCACTATTTTGGATGCTTCACATCTTTCTCTCTCCTTGAACCTCAATATCTCAGTGTCTTTGTTGCAGTGCATTAGTAGTGGTAGTTGCAGAGGGGGTCATTTGTGTTTTTGACTAAAGTTGTTCAAGGGTATTGTGACTATAAATCCCCTTCCTGCAAATCAAAAAGTTGAATGGATCAGTCTGAGCTCATGATTCGCCACAGTAATGATGCATTACTGCACAGAGTAAAGGTATTGATGATGGGATGTACAACAATGAAAATTCAAGCAGGGTTTTTATGATCAGGGCAAAGAAAAATTCTGTTTCCATAATAGCAAATATGTCCAGGTTCTGTCAACAACAGATTTAAAGATTGGCTTTGGGCAAAATGTACATTTTTTGAGGTTCTTAAATATCCTGGTATATTTATTTTAAGATTAATAGTTCATATAAAAATCAATTTTAACATAAGGAGTGCTCAGATACTCTAGAGCAATGACCTACTGGTATTATTGCTGGACTGTTAATCCACACCCAAAAAATGTTCCAAGGGCCCCAGTTTTAATTCCCACCATGACAGATGATGGAATTTGAGTTCAGTAAAAATCTGGAATTAAGAGATTAATGACCATAAAGCCATTGTTGACCGTTGGAAAAACCTATCTGTTTCACTAATGTCCTTTAGAGAAAGAAACGGCCATTCTTACCTGGTCAGACCTATGTGACTCCAAAATAAGAATCTATTGATGACTGTTAAACCATTGTCAATTGTCAAAATAAGCCATAAGGGAAGGGGAATTGCCATCCTTACCTGGTCTGACCGATATGTGACTCCGAACCCACAGCAATGTGGTTAACTCCTCCCAGCAATTAGGATGGGCAATAAACGCTGGCCAAGCAAAGGATGCCGGGGCTGAAAATGTGTTGCTGGAAAATCACAGCAGGTCAGGCAGCATCCAGGGAACAGGAGAATCGACGTTTTGGGCATAAGCCCTTCTTCAGGAATGAGGAAAGTTTGTCCAGCAGGCTAAGATAAAAGGTAGGGAGGAGGGACTTGGGGGAGGGGCGTCGGAAATGTGATAGGTGGAAAGAGGTCAAGGTGAGGGTGATAGGTCAGACTGGGGTGGGGACGGAGAGGTCAGGAAGAAGATTGCAGGTTAGGAAGGCGGTGCTGATTCCAATGGATTTGACTGAGACAAGGTGGGGGGAGGGGAAATGAGGAAACTGGTGAAATCCGAGTTCATCCCTTGTGGTTGGAGGGTTCCTAGGCGGAAGATGAGGCGCTCTTCCTCCAACCGTCGTTTTGTTGTGGTCTGGCGATGGAGGAGTCCAAAGACCTGCATATCCTTGGTGGAGTGGGAGGGGGAGTTGAAGTGTTGAGCCACAGGGTGGCTGGGTTGCTTGGTCCAGGTGTCCCAGAGGTGTTCTCTGAAACGCTCCGCAAGTAGCCGGCCTGTCTCCCCAATATAGAGGAGGCCACATCGGGTGCAGAGGATGCAATAGATGATGTGTGTCGAGGTGCAGGTGAATCTGTGGCGGATATGGAAGTTTCCTTTGGGGCCTTGGAGGGAGGTGAGGGGGGAGGTGTGGCCTCCTCTATATTGGGGAGACAGGCCGGCTACTTGCGGAGCGTTTCAGAGAACACCTCTGGGACACCCGGACCAACCAACCCAACCACCCTGTGGCTCAACACTTCAACTCCCCCTCCCACTCCACCAAGGATATGCGGGTCTTTGGACTCCTCCATCGCCAGACCACAACAAAACGACGGTTGGAGGAAGAGCGCCTCATCTTCCGCCTAGGAACCCTCCAACCACAAGAGATGAACTCTGATTTTACCAGTTTCCTCATTTCCCCTCCCCCCACCTTGTCTCAGTCAAATCCATCGAATTCAGCACCGCCTTCCTAACCTGCAATCTTCTTCCTGACCTCTCCGCCCCCACCCCAGTCTGACCTATCACCCTCACCTTGACCTCTTTCCACCTATCACATTTCTGACGCCCCTTCCCCAAGTCCCTCCTCCCTACCTTTTATCTTAGCCTGCTGGACAAACTTTCCTCATTCCTGAAGAAGGGCTTATGCTCGAAACGTCGATTCTCCTGTTCCCTGGATGCTGCCTGACCTGCTGCGCTTTTCCAGCAACACATTTTCAGCTCTGATCTCCAGCATCTGCAGCCCTCACTTTCTCGTCAAGCAATGGATGCCCTCATCCCGAGTGTGCCTTTTCCAGCTGAATTTTGTAGCAGTAAAATAGGGAACATCTGCCATTGAAGAAGTTTTCTCTGTGGCACTTTTCCCCAGTATTCATAACTTGCTGCTCATTTAAAATAATTCTAGATTATCGTTTTACTTTAGGGGAATCATTTGCAAGCAAGGTGTTGTTTCTGAAATGTATGCATTTAGCCAATTTAAAGCAGCCACATAAAGAATAGCTTGCATTCTCTCAAGCCTGCAATCTTATCAGAGTTTAGTTGTCAAGATTTCTTCGTGAAAAATGAAGGGCTGTAATGATGACATTTTGAGGCCTACTAAAATCTTTAATTTTGGTTTATTTGGCTTTTGCCTTCTTGGAGATTCTCACTGATACTCTGAGAAATTTCTGTTTTATATTAACTGGAATCTGAGTATACACATCTTGAATAGCCTTTTGTTTCAGTTACAATAGGCTGCATTTTAGCTTGTTGGGAATTGTGTTATTCTGGAACTGCAAGTTGATTTGTGTGATTGTGATTTATATATGAATTCAGTATTTACCTATTCCCAACCTGAAATACAGTGGGTTCTTGAAGAATGTATTATTGTCATCATAATGTCATGAGATAAAAGTTCAACTCCAACCTACAGATGTCCTTTACTTTTGCACAAGTTCCTTACACTAGGATTTAAGAAATTTCTGCATGTCACATTAAGCCATTTCACATAAATGAAACATTTCAGACAGCCCATACTAATGCTGTAAGCCAAGCAATTATTATTGAGTACATGTGAAATGCAAATGAATTGAGCCAAAATTCTAGTACTTTTCTCACAGATCATGACTACCAAAGTTGCAGGAAAAATGGCCTTAATATCTTTAAAGGAGAAAGTGAGGTCTGCAGATGCTGAAGATCAGAGCTGAAAATGTGTTGCTGGAAAAGCGCAGCAGGTCAGGCAGCATCCAGGGAACAGGAGAATCGGCATAAGCCCGAAACGTCGATTCTCCTGTTCCCTGGATGCTGCCTGACCTGCTGCGCTTTTCCAGCAACACAGTTAATATCTTTAAACCAGTATGACTGGAATCTGCTTTGGATTCCCTGAACTGTGCAGCACACTGAAATAGTAAAACTAAAATGAAGATAACGTTACAGAAAGTAAATCATTAACAGAAGCCACAACAAAGCTTTAAGGGAATGATACAAGAGGAAGCAGTGTCACCAAATGGCAGGAATTGAGAATAATAGAGCAAAAGTATCAAAGAAATAGAAATAGAAAAACTCCCACAATCAAAGAGTAATTAAGAACATCAAGCAAAGATATGTTCTTACAAGCCCTTAATTTGTGTATCCAGTTTAAAAATTATCTAAAGCTGTTCCTATCAACTTTAAAGTATTTGATTCATAAAGATGAACCAACTTCAATTTCCAGATAAGTTCATTGGTTTAATTATTGGGTGGTATATTCATAATTTGTAATACAAGACTAAAGTGGTAAATCTTGCCAACTCTGATAAGGGCTGAAAATGTGTTGCTGGAAAAGCGCAGCAGGTCAGGCAGCATCCAAGGAGCAGGAGAATTGACGTTTCGGGCATAAGCCCTTCTTCAGGAATGCCCAAAACATCGATTCTCCTGCTCCTTGGATGCTGCCTGACCTGCTGCGCTTTTCCAGCAACACATTTTCAGCTCTGATCTCCAGCATCTGCAGTCCTCACTTTTTCCCCAACTCTGATAAGGCCCAACTAGGTTAAATTTATAAAACAATCAGTAATGTTTTTAAACTATTTAATTCTAAAGAGAGCTAATTTTGTAATGCTTAAGTTCATCTAAAGTTGGGGTTCCCTTCTAAAATTATCAATAAATTCCTTCTTTGATGCTCTTGATGAACTATCTTTAATTTTATGAGAAGCTAGTTTCTTTGCACCTTTTATCCACAATCAACGCTACCCTTCTGGTGGATGGTAATCTCCTGTTTTACCTTTCTGTGTAATGTGTACTCTATATTTACTTTCATTTTGTCATGCTTAGTTTGTTAAGAAGATCAGGGAGTCCAAATTCTTGCTATAAATATTTAAAGCAACAATAGCTTTTAGTTGCCAATCAGAAGGCTTATGCAAATCTGTAATGAGAGATAATGTGTTGTACAAACCACAATAACAGTGCCAGATTTCAGGTTCTGAGCTGGAGAGACTGTCAAAAACAGCAGTAACTCTCCTAACTGCTGCAATGGCACAATTTGCTGGATCTCTATTAGTCCATATATATAAATCAGGTAAGTATCACAGTTGGACAGCAGTAACATCCATTACTTTATAAAATTTGATTATCTCTATTTAAAATTTAAAATGCAAAATATCCATCTTTACTAAAACTGTACATTGCCAGACTAGAATTGGAATATGTCAAAGCAGCCTTTGCTTTTGCCCAAAGTGTTTGCAAACCTTGCCTTTGTAACTCCTGTCATGTAATTTGAGTGAAATTACACAAATTTCCAATGCTTTAGTCATTGTTGCATGAAAACAATGCCTCTTAAAATTAACATATATTCAAAAATTAGAAGACATGGAGCTAAGTTGTGAAGTGCTGAAATACTTTTCCATATTATGTGCATTATAAAAATACTTATTGATAATGTAAAAGTAGAGAGTGTTTTCGAGGGACCTTCAGAATACTGTGATTCAGAGGGCATTAAATTGGTGATTTCCTGAACTTGGCTCTGAGTTCAAGGGTGACGTCAAGCAGAAAGTAGACATCTCTACTGTGAGAGGGTGGACTTCTCACCAGTGGCTGAGCCCGAGCACATCTCAGCAGCTCCTATGTCAGAAGAATGTAGCAAGTTGTTCACTTATCGTTTTGTTTTCCAAACAAGGTACTGTAACGGACAGTGGGGAAGAAGCTACAGTGGAAATATCACTAAGTGTACATACCGGCCCCATTGTTATCTGCAATGAATGAACTTAAATGGGGGCTATCAGTACAACGGTTTCTTTTTTTTTTACTTTGTTATTCTTTGACGAGAATGTACGAGAAGGCCTGGAAAATAAAACAGTTAATTATTAATGCCAAATTGAGTGAGTGGCGTATTGGTCATAATGAAATTAGTGAGGGAGACATTTTGAAAGTTTAAAGATATTAAAAGTGGAGGGAATAGGTCTTGCAGAATAGGTACGTGTTAACTTAAACTGAGCCAGATGGTGAAGGAAATTGAATGCTGAAATTTAATATTGGATTTATTTACTGAATGTCTTGCACTGAATCTAGCATCTCACAAATTCTTATTTTCTTTTTACAGTTTTTTTGGGGATGTGACTGGTGTAGACTAGACAAAGGGATCTAACATTTATTTACTCATTTAAATTCCACCAGTTGCTGTGGTGGGATTTGAACCTGGATCCCCAGAGTGTTAGCCTGGGAAGTCTGTCATAATGTTCTTTGGTCCTCAGGTTGAATGTTTTCCTTATTAACCTCTCTTCTCACATACTTTTTTTTCCCCTTCTGGGTGGCACAGTGGTTCAGTAGTTAGCACTGCTGCCTAACAGCACCAGGGACCTAGATTTGATTCCAGCCTCAGGTGACTGTCTATGTGGAGTTTGCACATTCTGCTCTTGTCTGCATGGGTTTCTGCTGGATGCTCCGGTTTCCTCCCACAGTCCAAAATGTGCAGATTAGGTGGATTGGTCATGCTAAATTGCCCTGTAGTGACCATGGGGATAGGGTGGGGGATTGGCTCTGGGTGGGATGCTCTTTGTAGGGTCAGTACAGATTCGGTGGGCTGAGAGGCCTCTTTCTGCACTGTCGAGATTCTATGATTCTATGAAAAGTGGAGAAGTGGTGAAAGGATTCCCAAACTCACTGTCAACCCTTTGATCCAGTTCATAAATTCTTCTTTGGATAAAATGTCCTGATGTGCAACTTGATTTGGAATTCATAGCCCAGAGTAGATGCATTACTACTGCATCATAAGATTTCCATTAAAGTTAATCCAGCAATTGTTTGTCCAAAAGGCGAACCAACACAAATTTCTGCTGTGCTCAAAGTATTTCATTTAATCAATGCTCTTCACCTGCATATCCTTCACCTTAGTACAGGTAACATCCCATTAACAGCATGGAGCGAAAAGCTAAGGAAATGGGGTACAAGGAATAGGTAATGTCACCTTGGCAGTAGTGGATGGTTGGAGGAGATCTCTGAAGGAAAAACATACTGAGAAATTTTTGAATAAAAACCAAAAGAACTATGGATGCTGGAAATCAGAAACAAACTAAGACCAACAGAACTAAATCTGAGGAAGGGTCTGATTTTTGTCCACAGAAGCTGCCAGACCTGCTGAGCTTTTATAGCAATTTCTGTTTTGTTTGTGTTGAGAAATTTGAACTCTGTTTATTGGGACACCAGAGCTTGGTAAAAATATAGATGATGAATGAGAAGGACCTAATGCAAATTAACTTGTGAATTGTAATTTATAGAGAATAATAGTAATGGTTTTAGAGAAGTTAATTTCTGTATTTATATCCATAGACTAGGGTTTTGCAGTAGTGGAGATTCAAGCAATGTTTCAAACTTGGAAAAAAACTGTTTTGGTTCGAGGCAGGATGGAAGATCTGCTGAGTGCTGGGAAGTGTGCTGCTGTTACACAACACTAGATTTAGCTTGATAAGCTTTGTGATATCACTGAAGACTCCAAATGTGTGTTCCTCTTTGAGTATATACACTAATTGGTACACTCATTTATTGTGACTCTGCAAAGCCTAGCAGGCATCTTAGCATAGTGTGAGAGACGAATACAATTATAAATAAGTCACAATCTGTTTCATTGTTTGAAACATTGTATGACATCTTTTTTGCAAAAAGTAGTCTACTGCTACACACTTCTGCTTTTCTGGAGAAGAGCCTGTTTTCTTTCTCTCAAAAAGCCTCACTCAGGCTGCTTGTCATAGATAAGAGCACCATCAGGCAAGTCTATGCACATATCCCAATATCAGATTTTGGGCGGGGAAATTTTGTTCTTGAAGGGCTTGTGCAGCATCGACATCAACATTTACCAATCTCCACCTCGTGGCACTAGTGTGGGGGGGCAGGTGGCGACACTAGGAGGAAGAGAATGAATAGCAATGAAGGATCTACATGTTATCTTAGGCACTGATTTTATTTTAATTTTTTTCATGTTTGGATCTAAAGGCAGGTGAATACATCACCCTGAGCTGTATTCCAAATTTTGTTTTAGTCTAGCCATATCATGGATAACAACAGTTGCATCAAAAGCAGGAGAAGAAACATATGAACTATGAGGGGTCTGTTTATTTTGATTTGCTAACTGAGCATGAATGAAGTTTTATACCTACATTTATGTGCTTGCTAGTCAATTCTGTTTTAATGTTTCAGGGCATGCACCTACAAACCACTTGCAATTAATTGTATTATGGGATTTAAACAAAAATCTCTTTGTAAGGTATATTGGTTCTTAGTGTTCACATGTTATACATCTAACTGAAGAGCAAGTTTCCATGGTGTCATTGTGCATTTTGGGAAAGCAAATCTTAGCAGGACTTATACACTTAATGGTACGGTCCGAGGGAGTGTTGCTGAACAAAGAGACCTTGGAGTGCAGGATCATAGCTCCTTGAAAGTGGAGTTGCAGGTAGATAGGACAGTGAAGAAGGCGTTTGATATGCTTTCTTTTATTGGTCAGAGTACTGAGTACAGAATTTGGGAGGTCATGTTGCAGCTGTACAGGTCATTGGTTAGGCTACTGTTGGAATATTGCGTGCAATTCTGGTCTCCTTCCTATCGGAAAGATGTTGTGAAACTTGAAAAGGTTCAGAAAAGATTTATAAGAATGTTGCCAGGTTTGGAGGATCTGAGCTACAAGGAGAGGCTGAACAGGCTGGGGCTGTTTTCCCTGGAGCGTCAGAGGCTGAGGGGTGACCTTATAGAGGTTTACAAAATTATGAGGGTCATGGATAGGGTAAATAGACAAAGTCTTTTCCTTGGGGTCAGGGAGTCCAGAACTAGAGGCATAGGTTTAGGGTGAGAGGGGAAAAATATAAAAGAGACCTAAGGGGCAACGTTTTCACACAGAGGGTGGTACGTGTATGGAATGAGTTGCCAGAGGATGTGGTGGATGCTGGTACAATTGCAACATTTAAGACGCATTTGGATGGGTATATGAATAGGAAAGGTTTGGAGGGATATGGGCCGTGTGCAGGCAGGTGGGTCTAGATTGGGTTGGGATATCTGATTGGTATGGACGGGTTGGACCAAAGGGTCTGTTTCCATGCTGTACATCTCTATGACTCTATGCTGCTGGTACGTTGGTCTCTACTTTCTCATTGACAAGTTGGCCTGCTTTGAGACTTGGGAGAATAAATCAACAATAAATCAACAATGTTATACCAGCATAGAACATTACTAGGCCAAATGAAAAACTAATTTAGACTAGTGTTGTATGCATAGTAATACATACCTGAATTGGAGGTTTTAAAGATTACTACATGCCTCGTCTAGATTTATTATTTTGAGGAACCAGAGATAAAGTTTATGAGGTGGATATTGTGTATGAGTTTGAAAGGTATTTGAAAGGTACAAAAAAGTAGCTACAAAAATCAAAGCATTGAAGTGAAAATCGCTACATGCATAGAAAGATATTGGTATGAGACAGAAAATGAAGATATGGAGATGCCGGTGTTGGACAGAAAATGAAGACATGGAGATGCCGATGGGGTGTACAAAGTTAAAAATCACACAACACCAGGTTATTGTCCAACAGGTTTAATTGGGAGCACTAGCTTTCTGAGCGACGCTCCTTCATCAGGTGATTGTTGTGATGACGACAATCACCTGATGAAGGAACAGCGCTCTAAAAGCTAGTGCTTCCAATTAAACCTGTTGGACAATAACCTGGTGGTGTTGTTGTGATTTTTAAGAAAATGAAGAATAAGTATAATGGATGTTCTTTGGACTGGCTAGATTTGTGGAGGTGTGTCCCAGGGATCTATGTAGGAACCTCTGTTTGGTATTTATAGAAATTATTTGCATATGTCAGCCGAAACACTTGAAATTTACTTCAGATACAAAATTAGATGGCAATATGTTAATGACATTGAAACTGCAGAGCATGCTCTGTCGGAAACGTGCATCCGCATAATTCCAAATTCTGTACACTGTTGCATCATGTGTAAAGTGCGCATTGTATTTGTGCACAGAACAGGTGTGACTTTAAACGTGTTTGGTCATTGGGGGCCATTAGACAAGGGAGGATATCTGAGGGGGTATGGGAAAAGACTAAATGAGGCAGAGGGAAGGTGAGAGAGAATCAAAAATGAAAGACAGGGGTGGAGGGGCATCACTGAAGGGGCTTATTCTGTTCTCCTCCTCAGTGATAAATACACACATAGGCACATACTCGCACACACTGATAACACAGGTACACACACACTTGCATGCCCCCCTGTTTTCTGCAGGGACCTTTATGCCCATGCTCCAGACCCCTATTTCCTAATTCCCAATCTCCAGTGAAACCACACATGCACAGAAAATAGGCATGCCATTGAAACATTTCAACAAATCTCATTCATTAGCACATTTGCAAGCATTTCTGGAGAATACTGTGCTTCTCAGTTTCAGCAAATGTAGCTTAATTTCACAGCAAGGAATTCATACATATTGTGAACTTTCTTTTGTGGGAATGAGTTCCTGAATTATGCAGACGATCAGAATCTAAGGAGTTGTTTACAAGTGTAACTGATTGGTTCTCAGCTAACTGAGCAGGTTTGAACTGGGAACAATTTACAAAGACACAGAGAGAAAAAGACACAGGGTCTGCTGTTGTTTTCTTTGGAAGAAACTGTGTGTTTTCTGCAGTTACAAAAAACTCAATTTAAAATGGTGTTCAACCAGATACTTTTCCTGCAGAGGTGGTTGCGAGCTGTGACTTTTGAATTTATAAAATCAGAGACATTTTCTGAGAGAGAGAGAACTGAACAACAAGAGTCTGGCAGACAGAAGACTAAACATCCCAATCATCTGAACCAGGAAGCAGAGACCACTGACTTTCCAGTTTTCTCTAGCTCTGCAATAATTTCTTTTCCATGTGTGTTTTTTAAAGGGGAGTTTCTAAAGGTTTTTAAAGTTTGAGTTTGTACTTTATATACCAGTGTTTTTATATCTTTTTACCTGCAGCTACAATAAATAATAATTATTATGTGGTACAGAAACTTGGTCTGTACTTTCTATCAAACTTAGTTTGAAGTCAGGTAAATCAGGTATGATGGACACCTTAAAATAAACCTTTTAAGATTTGGAATAACTCCTGGAATAGCAGGGCTTGATTTAGCAGCATACTACCAGTTGATTGTATCAAAGAACAACTTTTAACATGCATGTATATGTCCCCTTGATAAAGATCTATGCTGACATTATTGCTAATTTCTGTATCTTAATTCAGTGTATTCAAGTAATTCCTGGTGAATTAGGCCATAGTTTGTGATGAAGAAATATGTACAACATTGAAAGATTAAGAAACTCAACTTTTTGGTCTGCCTGATTGTAGTAATTTCTTTTTTTCTCAAACATATCATGCCAGTATGTGATTTATCCAGGGTTAGTGCCAATTCCAACACTTCAGTGTCAATAGCCCTCCACAAGAAGGTGGCTGTTCTTCATTGCTGAATCTGACAAACTGTTATTATACTAAATAACTAGTAAAGCAATACCGTGCGGGTGTTAAGAACTTTAGAAAAGAACAAAGAAAAGGAAATTGAGGAGAGAAATCTGTAAAAGTACAAAGAATAACACTGATTTTAAAAGAAAAGTATTGGTTTGGTAGCATTTACTTGTTGGTTATATTGATAATACACAAGGTAAACCCTGAAACTGGATGTGGCTTCAAGCCTACAGCTTGTGCCGAATAAATTCTAAACTAACCATTGTTGGCAGACTTCCCAACCCTAAGGGAAGAGCTTTTGTTGGAGGAGGGCATTCAATTAATCGAGTCTGTTCTAGCTTTCTGAATGAAAAATTCACTCAGTGCCATTTCCCCACCTTCTCCCCATAATCCTGCACATTCTTCCTTTTTCAAATAACTAAATTCCCTCTTCAGTGCTTCAGTTGAACTGCCTCCACTGCACAGCTTGTGCATTTTAGATCCTAACCAGTTGCAGTGTGAAAACATTTCTTAAGCCTCTGTTTTGTCTCTTACCAATTACCATATGTCTCTGCCCTCTTATTCACTACCCTTCTACTGTCTACTCTGTCTACTATTCACCTGTCTACTCTGGGTTTTAAAGATATTTTAACCTTTTTCCCTTTCAAAGCCTATCTGCATGGCAGTATGAATTAGAGTGGCAGGTGGTCGTGCTACTTAACAATCTTGGAAGTAAGTGGACAGTTTACAACATGTTATTTACAACCTGACATTTTCAACAATTTTCTGAAGCCTTACACTTTTTTGTTGGTGAAACAGTCTGGGTTCTATTTAATCTCTCTACCAATCAAACTTCCATGGTTTACTAACAGGCAGACTTCAGAATAGTTCACCCAGTTATCTTCATTTTAATGTAAAGATAGTTGAAGGAAGGCAAACAACAAGGCTGTGCACAATTGGTATGCAGAACAGATAGTCAGAGAATTAGATGTACAGTACAAGAATGTCATAGCCTTGCAGTATGCTGACCAGAGAGCACTACTTGCAGAATCAGAGAGACCATGTAAAATATCATGGTTAAGGAATATCTTGACTTTTAGGATATGGATTGTGCATGAACACCAAAAAGACAAACACAATGGTATTTAAAAAAGATACACGAGGAAAAAAACTAGTGAAAATTGGAGTGGATGATGTCGCACTGTAACAAGTAGATAAGCTTGTCTATTTATGACAAGTGATAATAGAAGATGGTGAATGTTGTACCGAAGTCTGTCGAAGGCTAGAGATAGTCCAAGCAATTTTGAGAAGATGAAGGCTTTGTTCGTAGCAAAGAAAACTTGTAACAAAGAAAATATCTATAAGATATGCTGCATTCTGGTCGCTTTCTCTTTGTCTCAGAAAACTAGACAATAAGAGTTGTGGAAGAAAATAGAGACCTTTGAAATGTAGATGCTAAAAATCCCATAACACTAATAAAGAGGTGTTTGAAATTCCAAGAGCAAGAAGATCAAAATTGACATCTAGAAAAGGAAGAGTTGACCAGGGTATAGTTTAATGACTGTGTGGTTGCAAGTCAGCTCTAATGTATGAGGATTACATACGGTTGCTGAGTGTGACATACCATGACTGTGGATCTTGTAGTAGCAGCAGCGTCAGTGTTAGCAGTTGAGCTGGTGTGAGTTGTGTACAGTATATATAAAAAGATTAGCTCTTCCCCCTTTTTTCCTAATCAACATGGTTTCGTGAAGTTTGCTGTATCATTTGTTCTAACTGGGAATAAAGAAACACCAAAATGGTCAGTTGTGAATATCAACAGAGTTGTTTCTTTGTAGACATTATATGAAGCATCCGTAACGATTCAAAGAAATTGTTTTTACCATGCAAATTAGTACTGGGAAGAGGTCTAAGTTGAAATTGGTTCTTTTAGTGTGCTAATTGAAACACTGCATGTTGCATCATACGGCACAGTGTCACTGAAATTATTTGTCAATTCCTGCAGTAAATGGAAGGCAGATCATCATTTTGTTGTCCCCATGACTGAATCTATAAAATGTGTTGGTCTAGTTTTAATGGAGATAATCTGGGACTCATCTGCGTGCTGGTGCCCTGTGTTTCTTTTTTTTTGGAAATGCCCACCAAATTAAGTGTCACTGAGGTAGTGTGATCACCCTAGCCTTCCTGGGACCAAGGATCACCCAGGGCAGAAATCCGGTCTTCTGAGATCTGTCAGCCAATCATGAGCTGGCAGCCTGTTGAACAGTATCTTCGGGGAGTCTTTGGCTGTTGCTGGTATAACACCCACCCAAACTCTAGAAGTTAGAATCAAAGAATCCCTACAGCGCAGAAAGAGGCCATTTGGCCTGTTAAGTCTGCACAGACCCTCTGAAGACCAGTCACCCCACCCTATTGCCGTAATCCCACATTTATTATAGCTAGCCCCCACCTAACCTGCAGATTCCTGGACAATATGGGCAATTTATCATGGTTAATCCACATAAACTGCACATCTTTTGGACTATGGGAGGAAACCAGAGCACCATGAGGAAATCTGCACAGACACCGGGAGAACATGCAAACTCCACACAGACAATCACCTAAGGTTAGAATCGAATCCAGGTCACTGGTACTGTGAGGCAGCAGTGCTAACCACTGAGCCATCGTGTCACTGGATCACAGGTTACTGGTAAGTAATAGAGTCACAGAGATGTACAGCATGGAAACAGACCCTTCGGTCCAACCCGTCCATGCCGACTAGATATCCCAACCCAATCTAGTACCAACTGCCAGCACGCTCCAAACCCTTCCTATTCATATACCCATCCAAATGCCTTTTAAATGTTGCAATTGTACCAGCTTCCACCACATCCTCTGGCAGCTCATTCCATACACATACCACCCTCTGCGTGAAGAAGTTGCCCCTTAGGTCTCTTTTATATTTTTCCCCTCTCACCCTAAACCTATGTCCTCTAGTTCTGGACTCCCCGACCCCAGGGAAAAGACTTTGTCAATTTATCCTATCCATGCCCCTCATAATTTTGTAAACCTCTATAAGGTCACCCCTTAGCCTCTGACGCTCCAGGGAAAACAGCCCCAGCCTCTCACTATAGCTCAAATCCACCAACCCTGGCAACATCCTTGTAAATCTTTTCTGAACCCTTTCAAGTTTCACAACATCTTTCTGACAGGAAGGAGACCAGAATTGCACACAATGTTCCAACAGTAGCCTAACCAATGACCTGTACAGCAGCAACATGTCCTCCCAACTCCTGTACTCAAAACTCTGACCAATAAAGGAAAGCATACCAAATGCCTTCACAATCCTATCTACCTGCGACTCCACTTTCAAGGAGCTATGAACCTGCACTCCAAGGTCTCTTTGTTCATCAACACTCCCTAGGACTTTTACCATTAAGTGTATAAGTCCTGCTAAGATGTGCTTTCCCAAAACGCAGCACCTCGCATTTATGTGAACTAAACTCCATCTGCCACTTCTCAGCCCATTGGCCCATCTGATCAAGATCCTATTGTAACCTGAGGTAACCTTCTTCACTGTCCACCACACCTCCAATTTTGGTGTCATCTGCAAACTTACTAACCATATCTGTTATGCTGTACCTCTCATGCTGGCGTCCAAATCATTTATATAAAGGACAAAAAGTAGAGGACCCAGCACTGATCCTTGTGGCACTCCAGTGGTCACAGGCCTCCAGTTTGAAAAACTACCCTCCACCATCTCCCTCTGTCTTCTACCTTTGAGCCAGTTCTGTTTCCACATGGCTAGTTCTCCCTGTATTCCGTGAGATCTAACCTTGCTAACCAGTCTCCCATGGGGAACCTTGTCGAATGCCTTACTGAAGTCCATATAGATCACATCTACTGCTCTGCCCTCATCAATCCTCTTTGTTACTTCTTCAAAACACTCAAACAAGTTTGTAAGGCATGATTTCCCACGCACAAAGCCATGTTGATTATCCTTAATTAGTCCTTACCTTTCCAAATACATGTGCATCCTGTCCCTCAGGATTCCCTGCAACATCTTGCTACCACTGACATCAGGCTCACTGGTCTATAGTTCCCTGGCTTGTCCTTACCACTCTTCTTAAACAGTGGCACCATGTTAGACAACCTCAAGTCTTCCGGCACCTCACCTGTGACTATTGATGATACACATATATCTGCAAGAGGCCCAGCAATCACTTCTCTAGCTTCCCACAGAGTTCTAGGGTACACCTGATCAGGTCCTGGGAATTTATCCACCTTTATGCTTTTTAAGACATTCAGAACTCCTTCCTCTGTAATGTGGACATTTTGCAAGATGTCACCATCTATTTCCCTGCATTCTATATCTTCCATATCCTTTTCCACAGTAAATACTGATGCAAATTACTCGTTTAGTTCCTCCCCTTTCTGTGGTCCACACAAAGGCCGCCTTGCTGATCTTTGAGGATCCGTATTCTCTCTCTAGTTATCCTTTTGTCCTTAATGTATTTGTAAATACCCTTGGGATTCTCCTTAAGCTCTATTTGCCAAAGCAATCTCATGTCCCCTTTTTGCCTTCCCGATTTCCTTCTTAAGTATACTCCTACTTCCTTTATACTCTTCTACGGATTCACTCGATCTATCCTGTCTATACCTCAAATATGCTTCTGTCTTTTTCTTAACCAAACCCTCAATTTCTTTAGTCATCCAGCATTTCCTACACCTACCAGCCTTTCCTTTCACCCTGACAGGAATATACTTTCCCTGGATTCTTGATATCTCATTTCTGAAGGCTTCCCATTTTCCCGCCGTCCCTTTACCTGCGAACATCTGCCCCCAATCAGCTTTTGAAAGTTCTTGCCTAATACCGTCAAAATTGGCCTTTCTCTAATTTTGAACTTCAACATATTGACCTGGTCTGTCCTTTTCCATCACTATTTTAAATCTAATAGAATTGTGGTCGCTAACCCCAAAGTGCTCCCCCACCGACACCTGTCACCTGCCCTGCTATATTTCCCAAGAGTAGGTCAAGTTTTGCACCTCCTCTAGTAGGTACATCCACATACTGAATCAGAAAATGTTCTTGTACACACTTAACAAATTCCTCTCCATCTAAACCCTTAACATTATGGCAGTCCCCGTCTATGCTTGGAAAGTTAAAATCCCCTACCATAACCACCCTATTATTCTTATAGATAGCTGAGATCTCCTTACAAGTTTGTTTCTCAATTTCACTCTGACTATTAGGGGGTCTATAATACAATCCCAGTAAAGTGATCATCTCTTTCTTATTTCTCAGTTTCACCCAAATAACTTCCCTGGATGTATTTCCCTGGATGGTTGGCAGGGGGGCTGGTGTTGTGGGATGGTGACCACATGGGCGAAAGGGAGAGGGATCAGCAGCAAGAACAGGAGTTAGAATCTCATTCCTTTCTCTTGCCAGGCCCCTTGCCCATAGCTAAGGCCTCTCAATCTCCGCATATCTGTTCTATATCCACTTAGAGGTGCAAAAGTGGGACCAATATTCTAATTACAGCCTATACTGTAAGTTGTATAAATTTAGTATTATCGTTTTAATTCATGTACTTCAAATAAAACCTAGGTTTTTTTTAACAGCTTTATCGATGTGTTTCTACTCTCCCTTGTTCCGTCATCTCAAATGTGCCTCCTTTTCTATCTACCATGCTGCCTATTTGTCTTGTCATTGTATTCTGTCTTTTTTCCTCTTCCCTGCCCTAGGATTTTTTTTTGTGAACCTTCTACCTCCATTGTGCCACTTTTTATAATCAACAAAAACATTTGGAGTTCACTGTCCTCAAGTAAGTGCTGGGAAATGAGCAGAGGAAGTGCGGTAGGCTCAGGAAGATGAGGGTACAGGAAACAGAGCAACAGAGAATTCAGGCCATGCCTGAATGAGGGAGATGGGGGATGGGTGCTAGCATAGAATTACAAAGAAATTACTATGTGGAAACAGACCTATTTGCCCATCCAAACTTTGATAATTATCCTCACCAGCTGTAGTTTTAATCCACATAGCATCCTGTCCTTACAACTCCTTTCTTCAACCACCTATTTAATCACTTTTTGTTGATTTTCTCCATGCATCAATGGCATTCGAATTGTGAGCATGGGTCAGGAGTACTGAAAGAAAAGTGTAGTAAGAATATATTGTGTAACTACAGCTTGGAACTAACTACCAGGCATAATGCAATGGGCTTCTCAAAATATTCGAACTAATATTATTTTGAAAAAAAACTTGCATTTTGCACAGGATCTTATCGTATCCTCAAGCCACTTCAAAGTGCTTACAACCATTGCATTCCTTTTGAAGTGCACCGTTGCTGTTTAGACGATTGCAGTCATGATTTGGAGATGCCGGTGTTGGACTGGGGTGTACAAAGTTAAAAATCACACAACACCAGGTTATAGTCCAACAGGTTTAACTGGAAGCACACACTAGCTTTCGGAGCGACGCTCCTTCATCAGGTGATAGTGGAGGGCTCGATCGTAACACAGAATTTATAGCAAAAATTTACAGTGTGATGTAACTGAAATTATACATTGAAAAGTTGATTGTCTGTTAAGCCTTTCATCTGTTAGAATACAGTGATAGTTTCACTTCTTTCATGTGTAAATCACAAAACCTTTTTTCAAAAGTTGCATTCTCGGGTTAGCTGTTAACAATGGTGATAGCTAGACAATATGTTGAAGGTGTTGGCCCCCTGTGTTCTCTGTCTATGCCATGATGTTTAGATTGATTCTAATCTAAAAAGTGAGATAACAGAGTTTTACATAAATTCATGCAGTTTTTGAGCAAAGTACAATGTAACTCTGCATGTACAAATTCACCCCACAAAATATATGTGTGCATGTGAGTCTTTGTCTGTGTGTGTGTGTCTGTCTGGGGTGGGGTTTGTGAGTGTGAGAAAGTGTGTGTGTCTGTGTCTGTCTGGGGTGGGGTTTGTGAGTGTGAGAAAGTGTGTGTGTCTGTGTGTGTGTGTGTATGTGTGTAGTGAGTGCAGAGTGTCTTAAGTCTGTGAGGGGGTGCATGTGTGAGTGTGGGAGTGTGTGTGTCTATAAGGGTGTGTGTGGGTGTCGGTGTGCGCGTCTGTGTGTACCTGTGTCTGTGTGTATATGAGAGTGTGTGTGTGTGTGTGTGTGTGTGTGTGTGTAGGAATATCTGTGTGTGTGTGTAGTGCAATGGTGATCACCTGTAATGTGACATGAACCCAAGGTCCCGGTTGAGGCCCTCCCTATGGGTACCGAACTTAGCTATCAGCCTCTGCTCGGCCACTTTTCTCTGCTGCCTGTCCCGAAGTCCACCTTGGAGGATGGTCACCCGAAGGTCCGAGGCTGAATATCCTGGACCACTGAAGTGTTCCCCAAAGGGGAGATCACCATTGCACTACACACACACACAGATATTCCTACACACACACACTCTCACATACACACGGACACAGGTACACACAGACGCGCACACAGACACCCACACACACCCTTATAGACACACACACACTCCCACACTCTCACATGCACCCCCTCACAGACTTAAGACACTCTGCACTCACTACACACACACACACACACACACACTTTCTCACACTCCCAATCCCCACCCCAAACAGACAGACAGACACACACACACAGACAAAGACCCACATGCACACATATAGCCGCAGTGGAGGCTGGGACGCTAAATGTCTTCAAGGCAGAAATTGATAAGTTCTTGATGTCACAAGGAATTAAGGGCTACGGGGAGAATGCGGGTAAGTGGAGTTGAAATGCCCATCAGCCATGATTGAATGGCGGAGTGGACTCGATGGGCCGAATGGCCTTACTTCCGCTCCTATGTCTTATGGTCTTATTTTATGGGATGAATTTGCACTTGCAGAGTTACATTGTACTTTGCTCAAAAACTGCATGCATTCATGTAGAACTCTGTTATCTCACTTTTTAGATTAGAATCAATCTAAACATCATGGCATAGACAGAGAACACATGGGGCCAACACCTTCAACATATTGTCTAGCTATCACCATTGTTAACAGCTAACCCGAGAATGCAACTTTTAAAAAAAGGGTTTTGTGATTTACACATGAAAGAAGTGAAACTATCACTGTATTCTAACAGACGAAAGGCTTAACAGACAATCAATTTTTCAATGTATAATTTCAGTTACATCACACTGCAAATTCTTGCTATAAATCCTGTGTTACGATTGAGCCCTCCACTATCACCTGACGAAGGAGCGTCGCTCCAAAAGCTCGTGTGCTTCCAGTTAAACCTGTTGGACTATAACCTGGTGTTGTGATTTTTAACTTTAGACGATTGCAGTTAGCGATTTGCACAGTCATATTCCACAAATGGTAATTGAATGACTGGCCAAATAATCTGTTTTTACCAGAGTTGTTTGAAAGCTGAAAATTGGCTAGGAAGTTGGGAATCTCCTGGCTCTTCTTTGTACAGTCCAGTGCTAGGGGACATTTTATGTCCACCTGAATAGGCAAACAGGTTCTCAGTTTAAGATTTCATCTGCAAGACAGCAACCTGTCCTGAGCAACACTCTTAGCATTGCACCGGAGTTTCTGCCTAAACTACATGTCGAAGACTGTAATTGGCATTTGACTTTTTAATGGCAAATTTCTTCTTCTTACATAAACAGATTACTTACATTGTATGATTTTTCGATGGACATCTACAATTTTTTACGTCTTTACGTGACTCCCTCCGTGACATCCCTCGTCAGATCCACACCCCCCACCAACCCAACCTCCACTCCCGGCACCTTCCCCTGCAACCGCAGGAGGTGCAAGACTTGCGCCCACACCTCCCCCCTCACCTCCCTCCAAGGCCCCAAAGGAAACTTCCATATCCGCCACAGATTCACCTGTACCTCCACACATATCATCTATTGCATCCTTTGCACCCGATGTGGCCTCCTCTATATTGGGGAGACGGGCCGCCTACTTGCGGAGCGTTTCAGGGAACACCTCTGGGACACCCGGACCAACCAACCCAACCACCCTGTAGCTCAACATTTCAATTCCCCCTCCCACTCCACCAAGGATATGCAGGTCTTTGGACTCCTCCATCGCCAGACCACAGCGAAACGACGGTTGGAGGAAGAACGCCTCATCTTCCGGCTAGGAACCCTCCAACCATAAGGGATGAACTCGGATTTCACCAGTTTCCTCATTTCCCCTCCCCCCAGCCTGTCTCAGTCAAATCCATCAAATTCAGCACCGCCTTCCTAACCTGCAATCTTCTTCCCGACCTCTCCGCCCCCACCCCAGTCTGACCTATCACCCTCACCTTGACCTCTTTCCACCTATCACATTTCCGACGCCCCTCCCCCAAATCCCTCCTCCCTATCTTTTATCTTAGCCTGCTGGACCAACTTTCCTCATTCCTGAAGAAGGGCTAATGCCCGAAACGTCGATTCTCCTGTTCCCTAGATGCTGCCTGACCTGCTGCGCTTTTCCAGCAACACATTTCCATCTCTGATCTCCAGCATCTGCAGACCTCACTTTCCCCTCTTGTTAGTGGAACAGTTAATCGATTTGCTTATTTTCATGCAGCACTTAACTAAGGACTGGTTAGTTTTCAGTACATTTAAGTCATTTGCTTAATTTGAACAAGTGGATAAAGAGTTTTGCCTTTTATGTGAACTTTTCCATTAAGAAGCTTCTCTCTGAGTAACTGAAGAATGTCAGGTTGAAACCTTTTCCAATCATTACCTTTAGTAACTGGGATTTCTATCCAATCTTAATATGCAGTTTATCTGGTTATCTCCATACAAACCCTGAGAGCACCACAACATGGTGGGATCTGGACTCTTGTACAAAAATCTCCCATGTGGTTGTACTCTTGAGAGGAATGCTGAATAGAGATAACACGCATGCTGTGACAGATAAAGAAAGTAATTAAGTGCTCTCAAGCCACCAGTTTACAGCAGCTGATTCAAGTTAGTATTGACAGAAGCCAAAAAGGACAGAGTGATCACTCATTTGGTCTGTGAAGCCTCCCACAGTTGGTGGACAGCCTGGGAAACTTTGGAGGACTATCTAGAAAATAACTTTGTAAACAAAGATGAGTCTGTGGTTTCAGATGTAACAACTATTATTGCATCACATTTTTCAAGTCAAAATTTGTTCCCACGTTTTATAACACAATAAAGTGATACTTGACTGATACATGAATACCGTATCCTGTGTTTGTGATATAATCTTAATTTTAAGGTTTCATTGTAATTTCAGATGTTGACGTGAATGCAGTCAAGTCGTCTTAAAGAGGCTGTTGTGTTCTTTTAGTTTTAAATGCTGTTCATTAGATTATTCTTGTGTTTTAGGACCCACTTCTGCAATTGAGGTACTTATTTCAAGGGATTTGGGTGCGGCAGCTCTGCAGCTGCCTGTGGCTAAGCTTTTTCACAAACTCACAGTTTACCTTGTCGATTTTTATCAACACATACCACTTCCTTTCTATGCAATAGGCCATCTTACTGCCAATGTATTTTTTTAAAATCTCAGGATATGTATTTCATGAATGAGCAGTTTTCCATTCATTTGAGTTGCTTTATTCCACCAAAGTCTGGGCAGCAAATTTTATTCTAGCTGTTAGATCTAGCTGGCTTCACATTGTTTCCTTGAGTTGGCAAAGGCATAGTGTTGAGTTCTTCTCTTTCATGAGACAGAACCTCATTCAAATTTAGTTACTTCCTCCATATTTATCTCCATGAATTGTTCTGAAGCAGCTGTTGCAAAAGTGGCATTTCATGGCTAGTTGTGATGGATTTCTTGAAAAGCTACTTTGTCTCAAGTCACTCTTTGTCTAAGGCAGACAGAAGATTGCTCAATGAAAGCTCCTGAACATGTCATGTGTAAACAAGTTTCACATCATTGGACATTTTAAAAGGGAGGATAAAATCAAATATTTTGGCTATTGTGAACTTAGTTTAGAATAGTGATGCTGTTCCCATTTCTTATTTTTCTTTCAGTATTCATAAACATGATGATTGCTGGGAATTGGGTTGGTACTGGGGCAATACGGTTTCAGCTTTTGTTTATGCATTCAAATATAGCCTAAACTAATGGCACAGAAATTTACTGTCCTGCTGGCTGTTAGGATCTGTGTCAGATGAGTTTTGTAGCTTCACTAGTTTCTAGTGTGAGAGTATGGCCTTATGGTAATGTAACTTAATGCATCTTTGTGAAGAGAGGCCTGAGTATTATCTGTGAGATGATTGGAAGTTTGCACTGTTCCAGTGCCTTTCAAGTTGGTACGGCAAGACATTGGGATAGTTTAGAGGGAGGTTTACACTACATCTGGCTATGCTGTGCATAGCCAGGGAATGGTTGCAGATGCGTGAAATGGAATGTTTTTATTCCTCAAAGATCATATCTCTCTGAAAAACAGTTATACCAGAAATAATGATCTCTCTTCTTCCTGAAGATGCTGACTTACCCAAATCATGTTTTCAGCATATTTGTTTTTCTTAATAAAAGCCTTCGTTTTGAGTTAACTCTGCATCTTTACAGTGGGATATGAATAAATGAATAGGAATGTATTCATTCTAAATGATTGTCCACTATTTAAGAAATGCCCCGATTATGTATGAGAGGTTCTCATAATTCAGAAAAAAGCACCTGCCATGAAAAGACTGAAGAAAATATGCCAAATTTTAACAAAAGTCAAATTAACACAATATTTAAATGCAAAATTTCATTGTGATTTACATCTTTTAAGCCTGACCTTTATGTGACCTCCTTCATAACATATTGTTGCAACCAATGTTAGTTATGTTCAAAGTGGTGTTTGCCTACATTTTAGAGTTAAATATTAATGAGTGGAACCCAGGCATTTATAGCTCAGGAACCTTACAGCTGTTGATTCCATTTTAAAATTTGACTCAGTGAATAGATTAATCAACCTAATTTGCTGACTTCTTGTTGTGCTTTTGGATTGTTCAATCATTGTTAGCCTGTTACAGGAAATAGCAGATGAAAGCTTGAAAAGTGCTGAGTTTGCGAGGTTTTTATCTAATTGCAACCCCTTTTCTATGCAACCATCCAGAGGACAATGATTTTTCTGAGGTATGATTTTACAGGTATAGGCAACCTGAGCCACGTGTCATTCTTCATCCCTAAAACTAGATTTGCCAGACCACCTCCGAAAAAAGGTCCCCAAAGATTGCAACCTTCACTTCAAGAGGCAGACACAGAATTGAGTCAGACCTGGCATTCACGGTGTATACAATCACGTTGACAGCTGAGTGCTGAGGTGGGCACATTAGAATGCCCTCCTCCATTCTCTGGGACTTTTCTTCCAATTGTGTTAAACACGCACGCTCCCACACATACACACACATACTTCCTTGACACTATCCATTCTCCATGGCTTCTTCCTCCATACCAATTCATACTATTGTGCCCTTATACCCTTCATGGCAATTCATTCCACAGCCACCAGTATGGAACTCATCCAGTATCCATTCTGGTAGGTCTGAGGAGCTGTGTGGTGATAAGATAAATTAATGTTCTAAATCGTCTAGTTAATACATCTCTCACTTCACAGATTGATAGTAAGATAATTAATGAACATTCAAAACTGTTTTAATATATCAAGTACACAATGTCTTAAAATTCAGTTCAAACCCTACATCAAAAAACAACTTGACCTCATCCTTGCCAACTTGCCTGCTGCAAATGCATCTGTTCATGACTGTGTATCAGTAGGAGTGACTACCGCTCAGCCCTTGTCGAGACAACGATTGCCTTCATGGTGATGATATCCATCCTTCTGTTGTGTCACACTACAACTGTACTTAACATTTAGATTGGATCTAGAATAATATAGAAAGGTTTAGAATGGGCCTAACAATTCAAAATTGGGTATCCATAAGCAGCAGAACAATGCTCAACCACACTCTCCGACCTCATGGCCGAATCTTATCATGACCATCAAGCTAGGGGATCAACCCTGTTTCAATGAAGTGTGTAGCAGGCTATGCCAGGAGCAGAAGGCACCATCACCAACCGTACAACGTGGGTGGCAAACAGCAGGAGCAAGAAGAGATGGACAGAGTTAAGTGATTCTGCAATGAATGGATCAAAGCTAAGCTCTTTTGTACTGCCACATTCGGTGAACAATTAAACAATTCACTATAGGAAGACACTATATAAATATTCCCATCCACAATGATGGGCGAGCCTAAGATAAAAGTGTAAAAGACCAGGACAAAGCATTTGCATTCATATTTAGCCAGAAGTGCCAATGAATGATCCATCTTGGCTTCTTCCAGATGTTCCCAACAACACAGATGCCATTCTATAGCCGATTTGATTTATTCCAATTCAAGAAATGGCTGCAGGCAGTTGTATTGAAAACTTGTGGTTCAGACATTGCCATCCCAGCTAAACTATTCCAGTACAGCTACAGCACTTGCATCTACCTGACAATGTAGAAAATTGCCCATATATGGTGCACAAAAAGGACAAATTCAACCCAGCCAATTAAAGCCCCATCAGTGTACTCTTGATCATCAGTAAAGTGAAGGAAGGGATCATAAGCAGTGCTTTCAAGCAGTACTTGCTTAGTAAATAACCTGCTCATGAATGCTCAGTTTGGCTCCCACCAGGGCCACTCAGCTCTTAATCTCATTACAGCCTTGGTACAAAAATGGACAAAGGAGCTGAATTCCAGAGGTGATGTGAGAGGAATTGGGTGAGATTCTGAAGGAGTACATTCCATGGGTACTCACCAAAGAGAGGGACGTGAGGGATGTTGAGGTTAGGGAAAGGTGTGTAAATATTTTCAGGCAGGTCAACATAACGAAGGAGAAAATGTTGGGTGTCTTGAAACATATTATAGAACATAGAAGAATACAGCGCAGTACAGGCCCTTCGGCCCTCGATGTTGCGCCGATCCAAGCCCACCTAACCTACACTAGCCCACTATCCTCCATATGCCTATCCAATGCCCGCTTAAAGGCCCATAATGAGGGAGAGTCCACCACTGCTACTGGCAGGGCATTCCACGAACTCACGACTCGCTGAGTAAAGAACCTACCACTAACATCTGTCCTATACCTACCCCCCCTTAATTTAAAGCTATGCCCCCTTGTAATAGCTGACTCCATACGTGGAAAAAGATTCTCACTGTCGACCCTATCTAAACCCCTAATCATCTTGTACACCTCTATCAAGTCACCCCTAAACCTTCTTTTCTCCAATGAAAACAACCCCAAGTGCCTCAGCCTTTCCTCATACGATCTTTCTACCATACCAGGCAACATCCTGGTAAACCGCCTCTGCACCCGTTCCAGTGCCTCCACATCCTTCCTATAGTATGGTGACCAAAACTGCACACAATACTCCAGATGCGGCCGCACCAGAGTCTTATACAACTGCAACATGACCTCAGTACTCCGGAACTCAATTCCTCTACCAATAAAAGCTAGTACGCCATATGCCTTCTTCACCGCACTATTTACCTGGGTGGCAACTTTCAAAGATCTGTGTACATGGACACCAAGATCCTTCTGCTCATCCACACTACCAAGTATCCGACCATTAGCCCAGTACCCCATCTTTTTGTTACTCTTACCAAAGTGAATCACCTCACACTTAGCTACATTGAACTCCATATTAAGGAAGACAAGTCCCCAGGCCAAATTGGATCTATATCAGGGTATTGTAGGAGGCAAGGGAGGAAAGGGCTGGGGCCTTAACAGGTCCTTTGCCAGTGAGTCTGATATCAGTAGTGAGGAAGCTTCTGGAGAAGATACTGAGAGACAGGATTTATTCGCATTTGGAAGCGAATGGACTTATTAGTAATGGGCAGCATAAGTTTGTGTGAGTAATGTCTTGCCTCATTGAGTTTTTTGAGGAGGTGACAAGAATGATTGATGAGGGAAGGGCAGTAAATGGTGTCTACATGGACTTTTGTAAGGCATTTGATAAATTATCTCATGGCAAGCTGGTACAAAAGATGGAGTCTCACAGGATCCGGGGTCAGCTGGCTCGATGGATACAAACCTGACTTGGTTATAGATGACAGAGAGTAGCGGTGGAAGGATGCTTTTCAGAATAGAGATCAGTAACTAGTGATTCTGCAGGAACCAGTGCTGTGTTGTTTGTAAGGTATATGAGTAATCTGGAGGAAAATGTAGGTGATCTGATTTAGTAAATTTGTATGACACCAACATTGGAGTTGCAGACAGTGAGGAGAATTGTCAAAAGATACAGAGGGATTTAGATAGATTGAAAATTTGGGCAGCAAAATGGCAGACGGAGTTTAATGCGGACAAATGAGAGGTGATGTACTTTAGAACATCAAATTCAGATTTGAATTATACAATAAATGGCAGAACCCTTAGGAGCATTGACATAGCGGGATCTGGGAATACAGGTCCACAGCTCCCTGAAAAGTGGCAACACAGGTGGATATGGTGGTCAAGAAGGCATACAGCAGCTTGCTTTCATTGGCCAGGGCATCGAATGTAAAAGTTGGTAAGTTATGTTACAGTTGTATAAAACTTTAGTTAGGCCACATTTGAAATATTGCCACATTACCAGAAGGAATTAAATGTTTTTGAGAGGTTGCAGAGAAGGTTTACCATGATGTTGTCTGGTCTGGAGTGTTTTAGGTGTGAGGAGAGGTTGGATAAGCTTGTATTGTTTTCACTGGAAAGACAGATACTGAGGGATGGCCTGATAGAGGTCTACAAATCTAAGAGGCATAGATTGGGTGGATAGTCAGAGGCTTTTTTTCCAGGATTGATAGGTCAGTCACAAGAGGGCACAGGTTCAAGGTGAGAGGGGGGAAGGTTTAGGGGAGAAGTGCAGGGAAAACTTTTCACGCAGCGGGTGGGAGTGCCTGGAGTGTTGATTAGGAGGTGCTGGTGTTGGGCTGGGGTGTACAAAGGTGTTCATCAGGCGGTTGTGGAGTATGAAGGAGCAGTGCTCTGAAAGCTAGTGCTTCCAAATAAACCTGTTGGACTATAATCTGGTGTTGTGGGTGATTTTTTAGCTTTGTATGCCCATGGAGGTTGTGGAAGCATGCCGGTAGCAATGTTTAAGGCGTATCTTGATAATCACTTGAATAGAAAGTGAACAGGGGGATAGAAACCATCTATGAGCAATAATTAGTGAGTCTAAATAAGAATTAGGAATTGGCGCAGGCTTGGTAGGCTGAAGGGCCTGTTCCTGTGCTGTATTGTATGGTGGAGAAAGTGAGGTCTGCAGATGCTGGAGATAAGAGTTGAAAATGTGTTGCTGGAAAAGCGCAGCAGGTCAGGCAGCATCCAGGGAACAGGAGAATCGACGTTTCGGGCATAAGCCCTTCTTCAGGAATGAGGAAAGTGTGTCCAGCAGGCTAAGATAAAAGGTAGGGAGGAGGGACTTGGGGGAGGGGCGTCGGAAATGTGATAGGTGGAAAGAGATCAAGGTGAGGGTGATAGGTCAGACTGAGGTGGGGGCGGAGAGGTCAGGAAGAAGATTGCAGGTTAGGAAGGCAGTGCTGAATTCGATGGATTTGACTGAGACAAGGTGGGGGGAGGGGAAATGAGGAAACTGGTGAAATCCGAGTTCATCCCTTGTGGTTGGAGGGTTCCTAGGCGGAAGATGAGGCGCTCTTCCTCCATCCGTCGTTTTGTTGTGGTCTGGCGATGGAGGAGTCCAAAAACCTGCATATCCTTGGTGGAGTGGGAGGGGGAATTGAAATGTTGAGCCACAGGGTGGTTGGGTTGGTTGGTCCGGGTGTCCCAGAGGTGTTCTCTGAAACGCTCCGCAAGTAGCCGGCCTGTCTCCCCAATATAGAGGAGGCCACATCGGGTGCAGAGGATGCAATAGATGATGTGTGTGGAGGTGCAGGTGAATCTGTGGCGGATATGGAAGTTTCCTTTGGGGCCTTGGAGGGAGGTGAGGGGGGAGGTGTGGGCGCAAGTCTTGCACCTCCTGCGGTTGCAGGGGAAGGTGCCGGGAGTGGAGGTTGGGTTGGTGGGGGGTGTGGATCTGACGAGGGATGTCACGGAGGGAGTGGTCTTTACGGAATGCTGATAGGGGAGGGGAGGGAAATATATCCTTGGTGGTGGGGTCCGTTTGGAGGTGGCGGAAATGACGGCGGATGATGCGCTGTACATGGAGATTGGTGGGGTGGTAGGTGAGGACCAGTGGGGTTCTGTCCTGGTGGCGGTTGGAGGGGCGGGGCTCAAGGGCGGAGCAGCGGGAAGTGGAAGAGATGCGGTGTAGGGCATCGTCGATCACGTCGGGGGGGAAATTGCGGTCCTTGAAGAAGGAGGCTATCTGGGTTATGTCACGGAGGGAGTGGTCTTTACGGAATGCTGATATATGTCACGGAGGGAGTGGTCTATTGTACGGTATATGTTCTGTAAGAGAGCCATAGGACTCAGAACAGACATTAAGTTAATTGAGGAGGGCTCGGCGGGAGTCAGAGACTAAGTACAAATACAATAGTGCTGATTCTGTGATGTACTCGCTTCTGAAGGGGCTCAAAGTTGCTCCCAAGAGCTTAGTCAACAAATCTTCACTGTGATAGCAGTACATAGTAGCTCTTGTAAATATAGTGACATTCCTCATTTTTAATAATAGAAATATTGAGAAGAGAAAATATCAGTTCTGAACAGTTAATTTCACATCACCATTAAAAATAAAAACAGAACTGAATTTCCTTGCAATTCCTCTAATGTTTTGCATTCACAGGATTTCATTGTATTTTTCTAATACTCAAATATTGGTTTAAGATCACCATGTAATTCAGCTAATTATCAATTCAGAAAAGTTTAGTCATTGGTTACACATTGGCATCATACTCATAGAGTCATAGAACATGAAGACAGGCCCTTCGGCCCAAAATGTCCATCCAAGCTAACCCCATTTCGCTGCACTTGGCCCATATCCTTCTAAATCTTTCCTATCCATGTATTTGTCCAAATGCCTTTTAAATGTTGTTAATGTACCCACCTCAATCACTTTCACTGGCAGCTCATTCCATATGTGTACCACCCTCTGGGTAAAAAGATTGCTCTTCAGGTTCCTTTTTATTCTTTCCCCACTAACCTTAAACTGATGCCCTTGAGTCCTCAATTCTCCAACCCTGGGGAAAAAGACTGAGTGCATTCATGCTATCCATGCCTCTAATGATCTTACACACTTCTATAAGGTCCCCCCTCAGTCTCCTACGCTCAAAAGAAAAACATCCTGGTTTGTTTAACTGCTCCCTGTAACTCAGACCCTTGAGTCCTAGCAACAGTCTTGTAATTTTCTTGTGCACTCTTTCCAGTTTAATAACATCCTTCCTATAGCAAGGTGACCAAAACTGAACACAGCACTCAAAGTGCGGCGTCATGGCGTCCTGTACAACTGCAATATAACTTCCCAATTTCTGTACCCAGTGCCCTGACTGATGAAAGCTAGTGTGCCAAAAGCTGCCTTCATTGCTCTGTCGACCTGTGATTCCACTTTCAGAGAACCATTCACCTGAACTCCAAGGTCATTATATTCCTTAAGGCCCTACCTGTACTCATAAAGCATTTGGCCTTCCTGATTATTGATCTTATTTCTTCCTGAGATATTTCGATGCTTTCCCTCCTCATTTCTAGTCACATCTCTGCATTTACTCTCAGTTGGTCAAAGTGAAAGGGGTCTAATAATGCTGGTATTGCTGTTACTTCACACTTGACTAAGTGAAGGAAAAGCCATGGGAGGAGTGTAAAATGACAATGCAAGTTTCTCAAATTCCCTGCTAAGCATTCTGCTGCTATTAAAAGGTACTCACTGGTGTAACTGCAAAATGCTCCAGATAAATTCACTCACTGCTAATCCAATCTACCACTGAAACCCAGTGGTCCTCAATTCGTGATCTTTCTTTCACTGCTTTTATAACAAAAGGAAAGTCAGAACAAGTTATTCAATCAAGACGACTATAGTTTCCACATTGATCTAGCTCCTCATTGCTATTCAGTTACTTCAAATGTATAGTTTGCGTGTGAGGATTGATTTCAGATTGGGTTTGGCTGTGATACCCCTCACAGCGGAATAGTCCACTTCCTCCAAATAATGAGAATTTGATTTTCGATTGTGACTTTAAAGGGAGGCATATCCATCTGTGAGGGAGGTAAACACATCAGATGAATATTATGTTTTAGAATACTCTAATCTCTCCACGTGTGGTAGCATTTGAAAATATGATTTACCCGTAATACCAAATGTGCATTCTCAAAAGGTGATTGAAAACAAAAAAAATCTGAATAAAATTCGTTTCACACATATATTTAGTACCAATTTCCTGCTCCTGTAGCTAGTTGAAATTTATCTTGATTTTACTGTGTTGAAAAACCATTTGATCTCTGCCTTTGAGAAAAAAAGGTAAAAATGGGATAAAGAATGAGAGGGTGGCTTTGGCAGAACAGAGCAGCAAAAAGAAGGAACTTCAGAGAAGACAGTAGGCAGCAGAGGTTCTGGATGTTAAAATTGGGGTTCAGCAATTTTACTATCAGTACTTGTGCAGAAAGTTTAAGATTCTGAGAATTAGATAGAGATTTCATTAATGTGGAATTGAGCTTTATATTTCGGGAAACATGGTAGGGAGTTTTTTTTTCCTAAGACAAGGTTGTTGTAATTAAAATTATTTAATCACAGATTCTGCAGTAGGAACAGCCTCTTGATTTGTCATCAATGTTGTCAATGCTGGCGCGTGTGTGAGTGCACAGGATCTAGTTCATCTGTCATGAGGCTCTGAATTATGCTATTGTAGAAAAAGACAGTGTGAATCAGTTCTTAAATACAAAGAGTAATAGATCCGATTCCGGGAATGCTTGAAACCAGTGAATCAAGGAAGGCATTTGTGGCAGACTTAAATCTGCTATTGAAATCTAAGCCTGCGCATGCCAGTCAACACTGTTGGACTTCTCAGCCACAACTAAGTCACATTACCCAGACCCTGAGGCCATGTTAAACAATATGTCTTTTGAGTAGGTAATTATATGCAGGAACAAAAGGCAGTGAAAATAAAGTTTAAATTTTAAAATGTTGCCTTGATTTTTTCCTCTCCCCACATCCTGCCATTGTTCATGTTGGGAAATATATAAAAAGGTGGATCAGAAACCTTGATTGATGTGGTGTGCAAGAAACCAAAGTCATTATTATCCTCAATCCTGGATGATGGTCTCAAACCATCCAGCATTTTTTAAAAATAGAATCACTTGCTTCTCTTACGTCAATTACTTTTGAGCCAAGATTGAAAAGGATGTTTATTCACCTTCATTTTGTGGACCTACTTGTTGATAAATCTAACAATTATGTTATTTGAGCAAATTATTACTGCTTCACATACTCTAAATATTTATGTATTATTTGTAGTGCCTTCTTATTTTGTAATTGTATATAACATATGGCAGAGATGTGTGGATTACTGAAAACAAAACCACTAAGTATTGGTGGGAATATAATTCATAGTCCAAGAATTAATGAATGAAAGGTTTAGTTCAAAATGTGTTTTTTTTTTAAAAAGGCAGCAAGTTTCATTGAGTGACTTTAGTGTCTTAACTTTTTTCTGGTTTTGCAATGTTATACATTTTGGAACGATATCAGATAATACATTGATTGTATTCCTCAGGAATTTTACATTACCGAAAGCTGCTACATATTGATTAAAGTAGAATAGAGTAGCTTAACAATGTTAAATTCACTAATATGAAGATGTGGGTGTACTGTACCTTTAAGAAAGTTAAAAGCTAGTGGAACTACCTGACAGCACCAAGTGTTCTCAACAAGATATAATGTAGCAGTTAGGGGAGCTGGTTGCCTGGAGACAAAAACAGATTCGAATTAGGCCAATCAGTTTAAATTAAACCCCCAATATTATACCAAACTCCAATCCAGTTTGAATTTAGTATGTTGACAATCTTAAAAGCTAATGACACAATCTGATATTTTGGGGGTATAAGAATGGGAAAAATTGAACAGTTAGGAGGAGATCTGCCAAGCCACCAGCATGTAAAGACTACCCGAAATATAGCTTTCTTAAAGGTACCTTTTATCAGAGATGGCAAAAGAAATTTCTGCATTTATAACCCCAAATGGGCTATTATCAGTTTAAAGTGATGCCCTTTGGAATGAAGAATGCACCTACCACATTGCAAAGACTCATGAACAGAATTATGGCTGGGTTAACAGACTCTGCAGTCCATTTGGATGATGTAATGATCTTTAGTAAGTCCTGGAAAGATCACATGATACAGTTGGCAGAGCTCTTTGAACGACCACAAAAAGCAAAACTGGTGATAAACTTAAATAAAAGCGAATTTGCGAAAGCAGAGGTGACGTTCTTAGGGTATAGCATCGGTCATGGCAGGTTGACCCCATGGAACGCAAAGACGAAGGCCATCGAGGTATTTCCACGACCAACATGGAAGAAAGAGGTACTGGATTCTTAGGACTCAACGGATTCTATCGGAAGTTTGTTCCAAACTTCAGCAGTGTAGAGGCATCGTTAACTGATTTGCTGAAGAAGAACACAAAGTTTCGGTGGACAGAACCATGCCAGGAGACCATTTGAAATCGATATTAACCACCAAACCAGTTTTAGCTATACCAAACTTTTCAAAACCTTTTAGAGTCACCATCGATGCTAGTGACATTGCAGTTGGAGCTGTACTCCTGCAGAAGGATGAGGATGGGGTTGAACTGCCACTTGGTTACTTTTCGAAGAAGATCAACATCCACTAGAGGAAATATTCCACGATTGAAAAGGAAACTATTGAGTTTGGTACTGACCTCACAACATTTTAATCTGTATGTCACGAATAATGTGTTGGAGATGGTTGTGTACACTGACCACCATCTTAATGTGCTTTAAATACAAGAATATGAGACTATTTTATTGGCGTATTATGTTACAGACTTTTAATTTAAAAATCGTACATGTTGCAGGGTGTAAGAATGAAATCACAGATGCGTTATCACGGATGTAACTGATAGAGTTTAGATGAAACTGTATAACATTATTTAATATTTTTATATATGTACAGGTAAATGGAAAGAAGTTAAGGTGAACTTATATTAAAGTTACCTGTATGTTAGGGTAATGTGTTCAAAAAAAGAAGAAAAAAGCGAAGCCATCTTTTCATTATGATGATCATTTTTCTTAAGGGGGGAAGGTGTTATGAAGATGTGGGTGTACTGTAACTTTAAGAAGGTTAAAAGCTAGTACCTACCTGACAGCACCAAGTGTTGTCAACAAGATAAAATATAGCATGTGGTCCTGCAGTTAGGGGAGCTGGTTGCCTGGAGACAAAACAGATTCAAATTAGGCCAATCAGTTTAAATTATACCCCCCAAAAAATCCAAACTCCAATCCAATCTGAATTTAGTATACTGACAATCTTAAAAGCCAATGACACAATCCAATGCTCTGAGGATATAAGACCGAGGAAAATTGAACAGTTAGGATGAGAACTGCCAAGCCACCAGCATGTAAAGACTGCTCAAAAAATAAATCTCTTAAAGGTACCTTTATCAATCAGTAACCTGTGAAGCAGAATACCCAAGAAGAAAAGAAGACAGGAATACAGAGAAAACTGAAAGTGCCTGGTTTTGAGATAAGAAGCATTGTTTTGTATATCTTAATTGGGATTTTTATCAGACTAGTATTGTGGAGGAACAAGTAAAAAAAATAGGTTAAAGGAAGGAGTTGTAAATAGTTAATTAATTATTCTCTCATACTTTAAGAAATTTATTAATTTTTACTTTAAATAATTCTTGACCTCTCGGATTTTCACAGATTACTGCGTGGGATAAATCTTTTCTGTGTTGCTGGTTTAAATTAAGCAGGAGAGTTTACTCATGTCATAACAACATGAAGAGAGTTTAGTTTTTGAGCCTATAATAAAGCCGTAGAATATCTCAAAGAATGCTTGGGCAGTAGTTTGTCTTTGTATGATTACCAAAGCAATTCAAATCAGGCTGTTTGCACCATCTTAATGGTAACTTATTGATGTGCATTTAATTAATTTTTTGTCCATATGTTTTAGTCTATTTGTCTGTAAACAACATATCAATATTGTGATAATAAAGCTAGTTCAATGTAATCCAATTGCAAAAAAAATGAACAGATGGAATTCAACGAGCATTGAAATACAGGTGGGGTACGGACCAAAGAAGCTGATTAATTTTGGATCCAGACTCTGGAATATATTGATGGATCCATTAACATTCGGAGAGAGAGCAAGTTGACTTTATATTGAAAGAATTTTGACGGTTGTTTTATTTAGAAAGTTGATTATTTTAGTATGCCATAGGTTGTCTCAGCTATTGTTGTCAAAATATGAGCAGAGTTTTCAGAGCAGGTTGTTGGATGTGAATTGGCCTGAAACCTATTCAGTGAGATGGAAGTCCTTAATACAACAATTTATTTATTCAGCTTTTAGTTGGACCATCAAACAGGTTGTGAAAAGCCTGAAGGAAGAGTTATGTAGTTGTAAAATAACTACAGTGTGAAAGAGCATGTGTATTAGTGACACTGGGTGTGGATGTTGACTTTGTGACTTACAATACAAATTCCAAAAGAAAATGAAACAATGTAAATTTCAGCCCAATTTTACAGGGCTAAGAGAAATGGATATGAAATGAAAATAAGTGAGTGAATCTACATTCCGTGAGCTTACCAAATGGGAGGCTACTTTCTGCTGATGAGGTACAGGGTTAATTCAATTGTATAGATTTGTCTTTGTAGGAAACTGCACAAAGATTGTCAATTTTCAACTCATGGTCATTGAAGCAAGGCATTGTCTGTCTGACTTGGAATTAAGCTTGTCTCCTAAGTATTAGAATCAACATAGTCAGATCACAAGCGGTAATAATGAGGTAGGAAAAATGCATTTTCTCACAGTAGTGTAATAAGTTTCATCTTGACAGATCATAATATTGAAGAGTTCAGTAGGTTACAGAATGACATGGTGGCTCAGTGGGTAGCACTGCTGCCTCACAGTGCCAGGGACTGGGTTCGATTTCAGCCTCTGGCAACTGTCTGTGTGGAGTTTGCACATTCTCCCCATGTTTGCGTGGGTTTCCTCCGGGTACTCTGGTTTCTCCCCACAATCCAAAGATGTGCAGGTTAGGTGAGTTGGCCATGCTAAATTGCCTGTAGTGTTCAGGGATGTGTAGGTTAGGTGCATTAGTTGGGGTAAATGTAGTGTAATAGATTAGTGGAATGGGTCTGGGTGGGTTACCCTTTGGAAGGTCGGTGTGGACTTGTTGGGCCGACAGGCCTGTTTCCATGCTGTAGGGATCCTATGATTTTACTTCCATAGAAATGCAGCTTTATCTGATTGTAGCATTTTTAAAAATTTTCCAATTGGAAAATATTCCAATTTTTCAAATAGTGCTCTTGAATGCGCATTTCGAGAATTGTTTCAGATTTTTTAAATCAGTCTAGAACTGAAGAGAGATGTAGCTTTTTAATAAATAGATTAAAATTTGGTGGAATGTTATCATTTATTTTGAAATGCTGACCAAGTCACCAATTATCATTTGACCTCACTGACCATCTATTTTGTTTTTTTACTTAATTCACATTCTGTAAGTTAGAATTATGTAGAAGCCAAAAATACCCATTGCAGTGACCTGTAGGTAACACAATGTCAGTACAAGCATCAGGTGACTGTTTATTTTGGGATTACCTGATGAGTTCTGAAATACGCATTCAAGAGCCATGTTTTAGAAAATATGCTAAGAAATTCTCCTGTTTAATTGTTGGTAGCATGAAACAATTTCAAAACTGGACAAATTAAGCCCAAGACCCATGAATCCAAGTGTTGGCCATTTCTTGTTTTCAATACAAAAACAGAAAGCGCTGCAGAACTTAGCAGGTCTGGCAGCAGCTGTGCTGAGAAAATCTGAGTTGTCTTCAATGTTTGACTGAAGCACAGTTACTTATTCCTTGCTATCTGCTCTTTCCTCCTCTTAAATTTCCACTGGGAACCATTGAATAGTTTGTAGCTCGTGTAGCAGGTGCAATTTCCCCACTTGTTATTAATTGTCACAGTCCGAGAATAGAGTTTTGTTAACGTTTGCCAACATATTGTACCATATCATCTCTGTAGCTGCTCTAACCTTTGGGATGGTCAGTAGAGTGCTGAAAAGTTACTATTCATCCTCAACAAGTCATGCTCGGTTACTGAATGGCAAATATCTCTAAATGAGCAGAGGTGAGTTGAGTTCTGATTCCATGTTCTCCAGAAATGGAGGAACATGGAATTTGAGCTCCTTTGTCTATATTTCATCTTTTCTGTTGGGTGAAGATACCTACTTAAAAATCACTAAGATTCTTGGGTTAAATTACATTGTTTGGTCTCAATTCCCACTGTCATGTTCCAGTAATTTGAAGATTGCTGTGCAAAATGGTTTTCACACAGGAACACGAACTGATGCAAGTGCCTTCTTCTTAACCAAAAGGTGCAGCTATATTACACACGCTATGCTAACTAGAATTTTGTTTTTAAAAAGTGGTTAGTGTTCAGACTAATTTAGAAATGCAACTTGTCAAAGACAGGACTTTGTTGTTTTATTACATACAAGCTATGCAGAAAAAAAATTGACTGCCCCCTTAAAAATCATTTTTCATTATACAAGGATATTTATACTGTAAAGTTTTTTTTGACATTGCTTAGTTGCTGTCAAAATTTCAGAACACCATTAACTTTCGCATTTGGCTCAGTAGACATAAACAATAATGAAAGAAGAACTGTAAGCTAAGCCATTATTATTAGCAACATTGGAAGTTTTGCATCAGCTCCTCAGCATGTGATTTAATGAATGAATAGTTCTGAAACTGGCACAGCTGTTATATTGCAGTAGTCAAAGTATTACTGCCCTTGTGTTTTCATCTTACACAGCAATAAATTTCCTTTACGTGGTCTCACCTACTACTTAAACTTCTGACTGCTGCAGTTTAACGGATACACTGCTACTGAAACTGATATAATTGACAAAACCTGTTCAAGTATTATGAGTAAATATTATATTCAACTCAAACATTAATAACTCTGTTTCTCTCCTCACTGAGATACAGGCTCTGCTGAACATTTCCAGCACTTCCTGATTTAGTTTCAATTTGCCAGCATCTGCAATATTTTACTTGCATTTTATTACGTATTCAAATGCATCTGGCTTTCTTATATGGATTCTAAAATGTGAATGTAAGATTTCCAAATGTAAATGTTCAGATTGTAGGCCAAACTGGAAAGATTTAATCCTCTAAACAGGAATTAGTTAAAACCTTTAATTTGCTTGCCCCATTAGGATCATTGTCAGCAGCGACCATCATATAATTGGCCACAAATTTTCCAGAACTTTTTCATGCAATGTTTATTGCATTTTAATTGTTGTCTTCTGAACTAGTAGATTGAATGTGGTATTGTTTTTGGGTAGTCCATAGCCTGAAATGTGTCTTATGATATTTACTGCGTTGGATATCAATCAATGTTGAATTGATATTGAAGTGTTTGCATAAACCGCAAGACAAATGCATTGAATTTGAAGTGGTATCTTTTGGGAAAACCTTACTAACGCAACTTGCACCTTTGGATTATGCGCATCAGCTTGAAGGATATTTTTCAATGATTTTGGTGTCATTTTTATTTGTTGATTATTTTTTACTACTCGCCCACTGTAATAATTATATTTGTATGGATAGGTTTGGCAGTTGGAGTCAGGGCGTGGAACAGTTGGGAAGAATTGAGTGAGATTCGAAGCTGGGAATTGGAGCATTTGGGGGAGTAATCAGTTTTGACTGCTGTTTTTCTCATGAAATATTAGTTTCAAAATTGAAGCTGAAGTGAATTTAAAAAGAAAGTCTGGCATTTATACATGACTTTCACAACTAACCAACACCTCAAAGCACTTGACAGGAGTAGCCATAGTTGTAATGTAGGAATCCATAGATTCTGATCATATTAAGAAATTGGTTCCAACTAGTGAACAATGGCAGGCGATTACGTGCCTAATGATGAGCAATATTTTGTAATTGGGTATTTACCACGGACAATGAAGTTTGTGGGAGAGAAACATCTTGCATTTGATTTGAACTAAATTTGGTCACTTATTCAAGGAATGGGTACTTACTGCTTTGTTTGCGGTGTAATCTACAAGCTGACCCCAAACGTTTCACTGAGAAAAAACAAAGCTGACAAGCTGTGAAAAGGACTGATGACTGGAGTAAGAATCTGGGAAGGAATGGGGTCCACATTAGTTTCCTATTCTGATCTTTGTTTTGAATGCCTTAACTGCTGACGAATGAGTTAATGACCCTATACTGCTAATTAGTGTAAAATAAGTTGGTTAACATTCGCACATAAGTTGTGTTTTCAATGGAAGGCCAAAGGAAATCCTGTTCGCTGAAGAGTGCTTCAGTAGCTCATGTTGGGTTGAAGTTACAATAATGTTATGCAAGCTAGATGTAATGTTTGGAGATTTTGTCAGAAAATTTGTTTCAAAATTTCTGATGTCACAGATTGGTGTTATAATTGTGAGTGAACATTTTACTGCACTGCAAAAATATGGATGTGTGTATTTTAAAAATTTATTCTGTTTAATAATTTACAATTATTAATCATTCATAATTTACAGAACATAATTTACAGCTCATCTATTTACTCTGTGACAATGATTTTTAGTTTGTGAATCTAATGTTAGAATGATTGTACTGAGTGTTATTGCAAGTGTTTGACCAGTTAAACAATAACTTAAGGGTTGTCTCACTTATTTTAGCATGTCTTGCCCTTTATATCCTGAGTTGGTGCTTAATGTACAACTGCATGAATAATGCCTTCCAATACTCATTCACTGATGCCAAAGACAGGGATATTCCTGTTCTTATCTGTGGAATTCTGTGTTTTCTTGCTGCATACAATTTTAACAACAATAAGCTGCACCAACGGCAAGCAAGTGGCTAGCAGAGATCTTGGCCTAAATTGCTGCTACAAAGCAGGGTAGCTTGAGTTAGAAATTTCCCAGATCAAAGTACCTGGTCTTAAAGAAATACTGCTTGAATGTCACAATTTTTTGCTCTCTGGGTGGTGTTTGGGTTGGAATTGGGCCTGTAGGTGGTTGTAGGAGTTGCTGAGCACCGAGGTAGGCTTGTTCTAAAGTTCACCCCTGTACTTTTGGGATTTTGTCCCAGTTATAGTATAATCTCTTAGGCCTTGTAATTCTCTCTCATCCCACCCACACCCAATCCCTTGGCTCTTGAAACTGCTGTGCTAAGTCATGACCCCTCACATGTCACCCTGGGATGACTTCAGGAGCATTTTGCAGATGAAGTAACGTTCCAAACTCGATTCACCATATTAAGAAAAGCCTATTCCAATCTTTTAAATCTCGAATGGCTAAACTCTTATTGGGAAAAATAGTCTATTCTGGCCTTAAATTGAGGATGGTTAATCCTTTAATAGCGTCTATAAGCAATCAATCAAACAATGAACCCAGAACTCCAGTGCTAAGGTAATTAATGTTCACGTCATCAAGATGATGGCAGAGTAGGGGTCCTGGGCTGGAGCTCAACTGCTCCAGTGGGTTTTGTTTTATTTTCCTTTACTTACTTACTTACATATATAGAACATAGAACGGTACAGCGCAGTACAGGCCTTTCGGCCCTCTATGTTGCCCCAATCTGTAAAATTAATCTGATTTCCATCTAACCTACACCATTCCATTATCATCCATGTGTATGTCCAATGCTCATTTAACTTCCCTTAATGTCGACGAGTCTACTACTGTTGCTGGGAGGCCATTCCACCCCCCTACTACTCTGAGTGGAGAAACTACCCCTAATATCTGTCGTAAATCTATCACCCCTCAATTTAAAGCTATGTCCCCTTGTGTTAGCCTTCACCATCCAAGGACAAAGGCTCTCACTGTCCACCCTATCTAACTCTCTGATTATCTTAAGTCACCTCTCAACCTTCTTCTCTCCAATGAAAACAGCCTTAGTTCCCTCAGCCTTTGCTCACAAGACCTTCCTTCCCTACCAGGCAACATCCTAGTAAATCTTCTCTGAACCCTTTCCAAAGCTTCCCCATCCTTCCTATAATGCAGTGACCAGAACAGCGCGCAATACTTCAGGTGCGGCCGCATCAGTGTCTTGTACAGCTGAAGCATGACCTCGTGGCTCCCAAACTCAATTCCCCTATCACTAACCACCAACACACCATTTTTGTTCTTAACAACCCTATCAACCTGGGTGGCAATTTTCAGGGATTTATGCACCAGGACACTGAGATCTCTCTGTTCATCTACACTGCCAAGAATTTTACCCAGTAATTTGCAATCCTTTTACTTCTTCTGAAGTGAACTTCCTTACACTTTTCCACATTAAACACCATATCCCACTTCTCAGCCCAGCTCTGCATCTTATCTATGTCCCTCTGTAACCCACAACATCCTTTGGCACTAACCACAGCTCTGCCTACCTTACTAACCCATCCTTCTACGCCCACAACCAGATTATTTATAAAAATGAAAAAACAGCAGTGGACCCAAAACAGATCCTTGTGGCACACCACTGGTAACTGAGCTTCAGGGTGGACATTTCCCATCAACCTACATCTTCTTTCTGCTAGCCAATTTCTAATCCAAATCACTAAACACCTTCAATTCCGAAACTTCGTATTTTGTGCGACCTGCAGTAGCTGTTCCTTGAATAAGCTCCACATTTCAAGTGTGTCCGTCCATGTAGAACCTTATCAAATACCTTACTGAAGTCCATACACACCACATCAACCGCTTTACCTTCATCCACCTGTTTGTCACCTTCTCAAAGAACTCAATAGGTTAGTGAGGCACGACCTACCCTTCATAAAACTGTATTGACTATCCCTAATCAAGTTATTCCTTTCAAGATGATTATAAATCCTATCTCTTATAACCTTTTCTAACACCTTACCCACAACCGATGTAAGGCTCGGTGGCCTTAATTACCAGGGCTATCCCGACTCTCCTTCTTAAACGAGGGAACAACATTTGCTATCCTCCAGTTTTCTAGCACTACTCCTGTCGACAATGATGACATAAAGAGTGAAGCCAAAGGCTCTGTAATCTCCTCCCTGGCTTCCCAGAGAAACTGAGGATATCCCATCCAGCCCAGGATCTATTTTCGGATCTTCCAAACTTGATAAAACTTCCTCTTTGTCAACCTCAATCCCATCTAATTTTGTAGCTTGTATCTCCATATTCTCAGTAACATTGCCCTTTTTCAATGTGAATATTGACAAAAAGTATTAATTAAGTGCTTCCCTATGTACTTGTGAGAATGTGTGTAGGATACAAGCGGGCAGGGAAAGAGTTAAATTCTGAGTTTTGTGAAACTCAGCATGACTCAGATCAGATAAGAACTTAAAGTTAACAATGGGGTGCTTCAGGCAAGGGTAATGGGTTAACAAGGTAGAAAACATTCATTATATAGAGCCATTTAACAATATTAGAAGCATTCAGTTTAATAAGGTGAAAAGTATTCATTACGTGAAGCCAGTTATTCATTGTGTAACAGCAGATGGCTTAATGTTTACTATTGACACTTGCTGATTGTAATGGTGACCCAATCAATCTGTATGTTGCCTTATCTGGATGTTCCTCCCTGTAAAATGACAATATATAGTTCATTGAGAAATTGCTGTTCCAGAGAAGATCGTGAACTCATGTCTCTGTGCACATGGGCGATCATTCTCTCTCCCTCCAGGGCTCGGAATAAAGATGAAGGAAGTAAAACTATAATGTGTCTCTCTGTGTTTTGCTTCAACTGAGGGGGAGAAACACTCAGATTCCACACACAACTTTCCACTACTATCTTTGATTGGCCCTAATCTTACTCTAGTCATTTCTTTTATTCCTGATATACCTATAAAAGGCCATAGGGTTTCCTGGATCCTATCCGTCAATAACTTCTCATGTCCTCTCCTGGCTCTTCATAGCCCTCTCTGGCTAACATAACTCTCAAGCCCCCTAACTGAGCCTTCACGCCTCATCCTCACAAACGCCTTCTTCTTCCTCTTGACAAGAGCTTCAACTTCTTTAGTAAACCGTGGCTCCTTCTCTCGACAACTACCTCCCTGCCTGATAGGTATGTATTTATCAGGGACCTGCAATAGCTGTTCCTTGAATAAGCTCCACATTTCAAGTGTGTCCATCCCCTGCAGTTTCCTTCCGGATCCTATGTATCCTATATCTTGCCTAATTGTACCATCATTGCTTTTTCCCCAGTTATACCTCTTTCCTTGCGGTATATACCTATCCCTGCCCTTTGCTATTGTAAATATAACCAAATTATGGTCACTATTGCCAATGTGCTCACCTACCTCCAAATCCAACACCTGGCTGGGTTCATTACCCAGTACCAAATCCAATATGGCATCTCCCTTTTTTGGCCTGTCTACATACTGTGTCAGAAAACCCTCCTGCATACATTGAACAAAAACTGACCCATCTAAACTATTTGAACTATAGTATTTGCAGTCAATATTGGGGAAGTTAAAGTCCCCCATAACAACTACCCTGTTACTCTCGCTGCTATTGAGAATCATCTTTGATAACAAGAATCCAGGGAAAATATATTCCTGTCAGGGTGAAAGGGAAGGCTGGTAGGTATAGGGAATGCTGGATGACTAAAGAAATTGAGGGTTTGGTTAAGAAAAAGAAGGAAGCATATGTCAGGTATAGACAGGATAGATCGAGTGAATGCTTAGAAGAGTATAAAGAATGTAGGAGCATACTTCAGAGGGAAATCAGGAGGGCAAAACGGGGACATGAGATAGCTTTGGCAACTAGAGCTTAAGGAGAATATATTAACGACAAAAGGGTAACTAGGGAGAGAATAGGGCCCCTCAAAGATCAGCAGGCGGCCTTTGTATGGAGACACAGAAAATGGGGGAGGTACTAAACGAGTAATTTGCATCAGTATTTACTGTGGAAAAGGATATGGAAGATATAGACTGTAGGGAAATAGATGGTGACATCTTGCAAAATGTCCAGATTACAGAGGAGGAAGTGCTGGATGTCTTGAAATGATTAAAAGTGGATAAATCCCCAGGACCTGATCAGGTGTACCCGAGAACTCTGTCGGAAGGTAGAGAAGTGATTGCTGGGCCTCTTGCTGAGATATTTGTATCATCGATAGTCACAGGTGAGGTGCCGGAAGACTGGAGGTTGGCAAACGTGGTGCCACTGTTTAAGAAGGGCAGTAAAGACAAGCCAGGGAACTATAGACTAGTGCGCCTGACCTCGGTGGTGGGCAAGTTGTTGGAGGGAATCCTGAGGGACAGGATGTACATGTATTTGGAAAGGCAAGGACAGATAGGGATAGTCAACATGGCTTTGTGCGGGGGAAATCATGTCTCACAAACTTGTTTGAGTTTTTTGAAGAAGTACCAAAGAAGATTGATGAGGGCAGAGCGGTAGATGTGATCTATATGGACTTCAGTAAGGCGTTCGACAAGGTTCCCCATGGGAGACTGATTAGCAAGGTTAGATCTCATGGAATACAGGGAGAACTAGCCATTTGGATACAGAACTGTCTCAAAGGTAGAAGACAGAGGGTGGTGGTGGAGGGTTGTTTTTCAGACTGGAGGCCTGTGACCAGTGGAGTACCACAAGGATCGGTGCTGGGCCCTCTACTTTTTGTCATTTACATAAATGATTTGGATGCGAGCATGAGAGGTACAGTTAGTAAATTTGCAGATGACACCAAAATTGGAGGAGTAGTGGACAGCAAAGAGGGTTACCTCAGATTACAACTGGATCTGGACCAGATGGGCCAATGGGCTGAGAAGTGGCAGATGGCGTTTAATTCCGATAAATGCGAGGTGCTGCATTTTGGGAAAGCAAATCTTAGCAGGACTTATACATTTAATGGTAAGGTCCTAGGGAGTGTTGCTGAACAAAGAGACCTTGGATTGCAGGTTCATAGCTCCTTGAAAGTGGAGTCGCAGGTAGATAGGATAGTGAAGAAGGCGTTTGGTATGCTTTCCTTTATTGGTCAGAGTTTTGAGTACAGGAGTTGGGAGGACATGCTGCAGCTGTACAGGTCATTGGTTAGGCCGCAGTTGGAATATTTCATGCAATTTTGGTCTCCTTCCTATCGGAAAGATGTTGTGAAACTTGAAAGGGTTCAGAAAAGATTTACAAGGATGTTGCCAGGGTTGGAGGATTTGAGCTATAGGGAGAGGCTGAACAGGCTGGGGCTATTTTCCCTGGAGTGTTGGAGGCTGAGGGGTGACCTTATAGAGTTTTACAAAATTATGAGGGTCATGGATAGGATAAATAGACAAAGTCTTTTCCCTGGGGTCGGGGAGTCCAGAACTAGAGGGCATAGATTTAGGGTGAGAGGGGAAAGATATAAAAGAGACCTAAGGGGTAACTTTTTCACGCAGAGGGTGGTAAGTGTATGAAATGAGCTGCCAGAGGATGTTGTGGAGGCTGGTACAATTGCAACATTCAAGAGGCATTTGGATAGGAAGGGTTTGGAGGAATATGGGCCAGGTGCTGGCAGGTGGGACTAGATTGGGTTGGGATATCTGGTCGGCATGGACTGGTTGAACCGAAGGGTATGTTTCCATGCTGTACATCTCTATGACTCTATGACTCTATCCTTTCCTCTACATCCCTTGGTCAATTCGGAGGCCTATAGGAAACTCCCACCAGGGTGACCTCTCCTTTCCATTTTTAACCTCAGCTCAAACTACCTCAGTGGATGTGGTCTCAAACATTATGTCAGCTGCTGTAATACTACCCTTGATTAACAATGCCACAAGTTCCCCTCCCCCCGCCCCCAACTCACTCCGTCTTGCCATTATCTCTGTTCTTGCTGAAACATGTGGAATCTGCAATAATCATTCCTGTCCCTCCTCCAGCCATGTCTCTGAAATGGCCACAGCATCGACATCCCAGGTACCAACCCATGCTGCAACTTCACCCACTTTATAAAAAATCTTAAAGTAAGGGAACACTTAGGAAGCAGCGATCATAATATGGTAGAGTTCAGTCTGTAGTTTGAAAGAGAGAAGGCAAAATCAGATGTAATGGTGTAACAGTTAAATAAAGATAATTATGAGGGCATGAGAGAGGAACTGACGAAAATAGACTGGAAGCAGAGCCTAGCAGGGAAGATAGTAGAGCAAAAATGGCAGGAGTTTGTGGGTAAAATTGAGGACACTGTACAGAGGTTCATCCCCAAAAAGAGAAAGATTATGCGGGGAGGGATTAGACAGCCATGGCTGACAAAGGAAGTCAGGAAATCTATCAAAGAAAAAGAGAGATCCTATAAAGTGGCCAAGAGCACTGGGAAATCAGAAGATTGGGAAGGCTACAAAAACAAACAGAGGAGAACAAAGAGAGAAATAAGGAAGGAGAGGATCAAATATGAAGGTAGGCTAGCCAGTAATATTAGAAATGATAGTAAAAGTTTCTTTCAATACATAAGAAACAAACGACAGGCAAGAGTAGACATTGGGCCACTTCAAACTGATGCTGGAAGCCTAGTGATGGGAGATAAGGAAATAGGAGAACTTAATAAGTACTTTGCGTCAGTCTTCACAGTGGAAGACATGAGTAATATCCCAACAATTAAAGGGAGTCAGGGGGCTGAGTTGAATATGGTTGCCATTACAAAAGAGAAAGTGCTAGAAAAGCAAAAGGTCTTAAAATTGATAAATCTCCTGGCCCCAATGGGCTATATCCTAGAGTTCTGAGGGAGGTGGCTGAGGAAATAGCAGAGGCGTTGGTTGAGATCTTTCAAAAGTCACTGGAGTCAGGGAAAGTCCCGGATGATTGGAAGATCGCTGTTGTAACCCCCTTGTTCAAGAAAGGATCAAGGCAAAAGATGGAAAGTTATAGGCCAATTAGCCTAACCTCGGTTGTTGGTAAAATTCTAGAATCCATCATTAAGGATGAGGTTTCTAAATTCTTGGAAGAGCAGGGTCGGATTAGAACAAGTCAACATGGATTTAGTAAGGGGGGTCGTGCCTGACAAACCTGTTGGAGTTCTTTGAAGAGGTGACAAGTAGGTTAGACCAGGGAAACCCAGTGGATGTTATCTACCTGGACTTCCAAAAGGCCTTTGATAGGTGCCAAACGGGAGGCTGCTGAGTAAGGTGAGGGCCCATGGTGTTCGAGGTGAGCTACTGGTATGGATTGAGGATTGGCTGTCTGACAGAAGGCAGAGAGTTGGGATAAAAGGTTCTTTTTCGGAATGGCAGCCAATGACAAGCGGTGTCCCGCAGGGTTCAGTGTTGGGGCAGCAGCTGTTCACATTATATATTAATGATCTGGATGAAGGGACTGGGGGCATTCTAGCGAAGTTTGCCGATGATACAAAGTTAGGTGGACAGGCAGGTAGTACTGAGGAAGTGGGGAGGCTGCAAAAGGATCTAAACAGTTTGGAAGAATGGTCCAGGAAATGGCTGATGGATTTCAATGTGAGCAAATGCGAGGTCTTGCACTTTGGAAAAAAGCATGGACTACTTTCTAAACGGTGAGAAAATGCGTAAAGCCAAAGTACAGAGGGATCTGGGAGTGCTAGTTGAGGATTCTCTAAAGGTAAACATGCAGGTTCAGTCCGTGATTAAGAAAGCGAATGCAATGTTGTCAATTATCTCATGAGGGTTGGAATATAAAAGCACTGTTGTGCTACTGAGACTTTATAAAGTTCTGGTTAGGCCCCATTTGGAGTACTGTGTCCAGTTTTGGTCCCCACACCTCAGGAAGGACATACTGGCACTGGAGCGTGTCCAGCGGAGATTCACACGGATGATCCCTGGAATGGTAGGTCTAACATATGAGGAACGGCTGAGGATCCTGGGATTGTAATCTTTGGAGTTTAGAAGATTAAGCGGAGATCTAATAGAAACTTACAAGATAATACATGGCTTGGAGAGGGTGGACGCTAGGAAATTGTTTCCGTTAGGCGAGGAGACTAGGACCCGTGGACACAGCCTTAGAATTAGAGGGGGTAAATTCAGAACAGAAATGCGGAGACATTTCTTCAGCTAGAGAGTGGTGGGCCTGTGGAATTCATTGCCACAGAGTGCAGTGGAGGCTGGGACGCTAAATGTCTTCAAGGCAGAAATTGATAAATTCTTGATGTCACAAGGAATTAAGGGCTACGGGGAGAATGCGGGTAAGTGGAGTTGAAATGCCCATCAGCCATGATTGAATGGCGGAGTGGACTCGATGGGCTGAATGGCCTTCCTTCTGCTCTTATGTCTAATGGTCTTATTCCAGATGCTGCTGGCATTGACGTACACACATTTCAAACCAACATCCTGATTGCTGGTGCCCTCTCGCGACCTTGTAAATCTATCCCTGACTACCCTCAAACTCCTATACACTGGAAGTACAATTCACGTTCCCATCCCTGCTGCATTAGTTTAACCCTCAACCCCCACCCCCACCCCGGCATGAAGAACTTTTTTGTATCCGTCTGGTTCAGGTGAAGACCATCCTGTTTATGGAAGTCTCACCTTCCCCTGAAATAGCTCCAATTATCCAAGAACCCAAAACCCTCCCTCCTGCACCATCCCTGTAGCCACATGTTCAGCTCCAAGCTCTCCCTGTAGCTCGCTTCACTAGCAAGTGCCATGGGCAACAAACCAAAGATAACAACTCTGCTTGTTCTAGCTTGTTTGAGCTCCTCATTCCTGATGAAGGGCTTGTGCCTGAAACGCCAAGTCTCCTGGCCCTCGGATGCTGCCTGACCTGCTGTGCTTTTCCAACACCACATTCTTGACTCTGATCTCCAGCATCTGCAGTCCTCACTTTCTAATTACTTACTTACGTCCTTTTATTCAGTATTGGTGGCGGCGAGAAATCTCAGTGTGGACTCGTGAGCCCAGCATGGAGCTCATGGTGGCAGCGAGTGAGCCTCTATTTACTTTTCATGGACAAGCACTGGACCTGACATTGGAATTGGCAGCTGCTCTATTGGCGGAGGCGACATTGGCGAGGTAGACCCAGGGGCGATAGATGGCGCCTGAAGATTGGTGATTTTGTTAGTTGAGTCTGGCATGGTAGTGGCAAAGTGGTGGTGAGAGGGCATCACAGTGATATCATAGAGGTGGGCCCAGCAGCGGGAGATGGGACTCTGACATTGGTGGGTCCAGTGCAGGTGGGCGAAGGAGAGTCGGTCCAGCAACGAGGTGATAGAGGAGGGATGGTGGCACAGGTATAGCTCATGATGGGCTCGCTCAGGACTGATGGACTTCCTTTAAATGAATTACTTTAAATGAAATATTTTTTTTTAATTCTTAAAACTATTCAAAATTGTAATAGATCTTGGTGACAGTGGAAAGGACTTTCACTGTATTTTACTTTTTTTTAACTGTAAAATGTACAAGACAATAAAATCATAGATTATAAACTTTTGGAAGCTAGCTAAATCTTCAGAGTCCTTCAGGAAAATAGCTTCAGGAAAATGAATAACTATTGATACTACCAGTTTAAATCTCAAGGAAACTACAACTAGATTTTTTTTCTTCTGTTTTTAAAGGATGTCATGATGTGAAATTATAAATTTTATTTGTCCTTCAAGAGCAATTATGTTTACCCTTTTGATAGGTAAATTCTCACACTGAAGCTAAGGCAGTTGCAACAGCCAAATCAGGGGTTTGAACACAGCACTAAATTCAAAGGGCCCTGCTGAGTTAGGGTTTCCCTTATTTAAAGCATCCTGTCCCTCCAATCCTGGCAAAATGTGGATCTTTTGGGAACGTGGCTGTAATTTCTGCATTTGGGTCCCATCCTCCATTTTGGAAGCTCAGCGGAATTTATGTGACTACGAAAATCCGGGCTCCTGTATCAGTAAAAGCAACATTGTTTCCTTATATTGTTATCAAATTTCTTCGATTGTTAACAAAAATGCAAACTATTCACGAACCCCAAGCTACAGTCTGTTTCTCAATCCATTTTTCCAGGGTAAGGGCTGGGGGGAGCTGATGCTTTCAGTTAGTATAGCACTTGTGCTTTGATCAGAATGTGCACCGCAAAACCAGTGTGCACCTGGATCTTTTTTGATGCCTTACCAGTTTGAGTCCCATGATGCTGACTCTTTGAAATGGAAAATTGGACCCTGAACAATTGTTCTTTATAAAATGTGAGAAAAGTTCCATAGTCTATACTCCAAAGCAATGCTTTGTAATTTAATTTGAATGAACTTGCCTGAGGATACTTAATATTTGCTAACAGCTCCCAATCTGAATCAATAGTTTCATTTTCCCTATACACACTATCAGCACACAGCTGACTTATTGCCAATGCAAAAAGAAAAGCTCTTGTTGGTGTGCTTTTCCTGACTTGGCTCAGTAATGGCCTTGTCCCTGTCCAAGCAGTATATCGTTTTATAAATTGAACTGTAAACAGAGTTTAAAAACTTAATAGCCTCTTAAAATTACACAAAAATAAATACAGAATCAACCAGATATTGTCTCTGTGTTTGGCAACAGAAGTTGTACTGATCTGTATGGATACCTGTTCAAACATTTCTCAATTTGGGCATGTCAGCACAGATTATCTCACTGCTCCACATTCCTGACAATGTTAGCGCACTTCAGGAGAATAGCCTGAAGTGTTTTTGGTAGATTGACGAGTGCCACAACAAGGGTAGCTAGGAGCATTACATATAAAGTTGACTCTTGTCTTTGCTGAGAACTCAAAGACATTGCAAAATTGTCTTGGGGCAGGTGACAGTTTTCGGTTAACTTAGTTGTATGCTATAATCTTAGATACCAGCATAGGGTACTAAAACTATAGCTACCAGTGGAGCCTGCTTGTAATATTTCTCCCTGTAAAGTCTTTAATGATAGAATTTTGCAATAATGGTCAGCAATTCCATGTTTCTACAAAATTTCATTTTTAGAATCTCACTGCACTGTCAGATTATATTTGAGACCTGTTTCACCTAATAATGGAGATATGTCAAATTGTTTTTAATATTTATTTAGCTTCCCACTTCACTTCTCCTGGAATGCCTCAGGCCCATTGAGGGGACAGTTATTGTTATTTCCTAAAAGGCAGCAACCCTCTTTGCCCCATCCTGTTTCTCCCACACTTCCGAGCCACGTGCTTGCCAGGAATGAACCTTGCTGACCTTCGTTCCATCTCTTTTTGCTCACAGATCTGACCCTTAAATTCTGAGATCAGCTATTACTGCCCCTTCTGTACGTCTAAAAGATGTATTCGCTTTCTATCAAAGCACTTGCTATTCCTGATCTTGTAGACAATCATGTAAATATTTTGCTGAGAAAGTGATGTGACTGAGAACAGACGATGCCTTCCCACTTGTTGAAGCTTCTCCCTGACTCTACCTGTCACCACTTGCTGTTGTTATGAAGATGTGGGTGTACTGTATCTTTTAAGAGTTAGAAACTAGAAGAAATACGTGACAGCACCAAGTGTCTCAATAAGGTGACAATGTAACAGTGGGTTGAAAGCTAGATTAGCTGGGTTGCCTAGAAACAACAAAACAGATTTGAATTAGGCCAATCAGTTTAAATTATACCCCGAAAAATACCAAATTCCAATCCAGATAGAATTTAATATATTGACAATCTTAGGAGCCAATGACACAATTCAATGCTTTATGGGTATAAAACCAGGGAAAATTGAACAGTTGAGAGGAGAACTGCCAAGCTACCAACATATAAGACTGCCTGAAAAATATCTCTTTTAAAGGTTACTTTATCAATCAGTAACCTGTGAGGTGGAATCTCCAAGAAGAAGAAGAAAAGGAAACAGGAATTCAGAGAAAACTGAAAGCTGCCTGGTTTTGAGATAAGAAGTTTTGTTTTGTAAATCTTAATTGAGTGTTTTATCGGACTAGTATTATGGAAGGAGAAGGTAAAAGATAGGTTAGAGGAAGGAGTTGTAAATAGTTGTTATTTAATTATTCTCTGTTATACTTAGTTACTTTTACTTTAACTAGCTCTTGGCCTTTCAAATTTTCACAGATTACTGCATGGGATAAATCTTTTCTGTGTTGCTGGTATAAATTAAGCAGGAGAGCTTATCCGTGTCATAACACTCTACTTAAATCATCGTGATAGTACTATAGCCTGGACCTCGAAATTGCACCATGCTCTGTCTCCTGTTCCTTAAGCAACTTCTACCTTTGAGTATTTCCCCTTACTCCACTCTTCACCCATCAAAATGTTCTGTGCCACCCATCCAAATATCATTTCAAATTTCTCACTGAAATATCTTTTCTATTTTCTTCCATCTACCTCTGCAATAATAAACTTCTCATTCTTGGTGATTTTGAGCCTCCATCTAAACTCTTTTGGTTCTTCCTTATCTGAGTTATTTTTTCTTCTTTTTCATTTTTAACTGTGTCTCTTCATCTTAATCTCCCCCACATGTGTAGCCACTATTTCCAACTCATTATCTCATGCAATCTCACTATCACAGATAAGGGCAAGTTACATTTGATTTCTTTTTTCCCTCTCAAACAGTATTCCTTTCCACCTTTCAAGCCCACTTCTTTCTTTGTCTGACAGTTGGGGAGAAATAACTTTTTTTTCCCCAAGTCACTTAACTCTGCATTCTGACAATCCTAACTAGCTACTTTCGACCTTTTTATTCATCAATGCAACCTTGATAGATATTGCTTCATTTGAGTGCACCACCTCCACCACCTTTGCTGCTCCTGCCCACTAAAACTATTAATTTTTCCTACTATGACAACTCTCCCTGATATATCCCTCTCTACTCCCTTAGACTTTAATGTCTTGGGGGAGAAACTGGTTGAATCATTCACTATTACACATGAACATTGAAAGCACTATCAGTTGATGCCCTTTGTCAGTAAAACTGCCCGCCATTCAAATATCATCCAGGAAAACAAAGGTATCACTTGGCTTTTGTTCACCACCATGAATCAAGTTCAAAAACCATCCTCCCCCACAACCTTCTTTCTTCCAGAAGTAGGTGCAGTAAACTAGTGGGCGGTTTTCGAATAAAGGTCAAGACCATCTGATCAATCTCTCTGCTGCTTCCCCACTTACTTCTAGCCACTGGATTCAATGTCCAAACTTTGATTTCACATGTCTCTCTGGCTCCCCTCCCCCCGACCCCGCTATTCTATTGGGGACTATTAACAATTAAAAGGGAAATTCCAACACCCAATAATTAACTAACAGAAATATACCACACAATTTCACGTTTTGGAACAAAAGTTCTCTTTCTAAACAATACTTTAACCCAAGACAGCACTTTAAGACTGTAGCTTATAAAGACATATGTCAGCTGTACTTTTTCTGCTTTTCCTTAGTGTTACAATTGTCTTCTGACCTAGGGTTTCTTCTGAACTTTTTTTGAAGAAAATAGTCTCCCCCATATTCTGTGCAGATTAGTACTTTCTCTGCTTGAAGAGCAGGACTAACTGACGATCATCTCCTGTGAAGTACTCAATCAGATGAGATATATTCTACACAACAGCAAAGATACTGAGAGGCAATGGCTTAGTAGTATTGTTGCTAGACTATTAATCCAGATATCCTGATCATAATCTGGGGATGCAGGTTTGGATCCCGCCATGGAAGATGGTGGAATTAAGAGTTTAGTGATGACCATGATACCATTGTCAATTGTCAGGAAAAAACACCATCTGGTTTACTGATGTACTTCAGGGAAGGAAACCTGGCCTACATGTGACTCCAGACCTTCCCCAATGTAGTTGACTCTTAACTGCTCTTTGAGGCATTAGCGTTGGGCAATAAGTGCTGGCCTAACCAGTGACACACACACCCTGTGAATGAATAGAAAAAATACAATTGGCTCTGTCTGTACCCCAAACTGAATTGCTTGTTTCTGTTAGTAAACAGACAGAATTTGAACAAAAGAACCAAAACTTCATCCTGAATCACTACCTTGACAGCAGTGTGAATTATTTTTACCTTCAGCACAACTCTTTGATTCTGTAACCCAAATGAATAATTGATAAATTGTATACATATAATTTCCCCCTCTGCAGATTCCCTGAATTCATGGAGAGTTCCAGAGATGAGTCACTCATAGTTTTTTTTACTAACAACTGTGACCTTGTAAGATAAATGTAAGTTAGCTGTCCAAATTTACTTAAAGTGCACTCATTTTAGATGTATCAATTTCTTAACCAGAAATCCCCATTTTTTTAACAGTTAAAATTTCAATTTCTAATTGTAAAAGTTACATTCTAAAAAGTATTAATCATCAATTAGATAACCACAACCCCTCAAAGGCCCTCTCCAAACTCATCTGCTGTTTTTAAGGTGGAGATTAAGAGTTTGAGATGTTGTCCAGGATGCCTTGGTGACTTGCTTCTACTAGTTGCCAAATGTTACCAAGGTATACCAGTGATGGAGGAAATAGGTGTTTAAGCTAATGAGGACATTCCAATAAAAAGACTCTCTGGCTGTGGATGGTATAGAGATTTCCTGAGTGTTGCAGAATCTGCACCATTCAGCATGTGAAAAGAAAGTTGTCATTCTTCTGACTTACCCTTTGTTGGTTAATAAAGAGAGTTGGGAGTTGGGGAATGGGTTATTTACCACCGGATACCTTGCATATAATTTGCCCTGGCAAGGGCAATGTACTTGAACCAAATTAGCTTTATGTAGCTGGTCCAGTTCAGTTCCTGGGCAGTGTGATTCCCAGGATGTTGTTGTATTTGGATTTTTACAAGCTAACATAGGCCAATTATTCTCTCTATTTCATCTCAAGAGCTTTGTATTACAGGAACTTTGTATTCTAATTGAATTTCTACAGTTTCCTTCCTCCTCATCCTGTCATTTGCCTCTACATTCACTATGTTCATATGAGAGATTGTGGTCCAAGCCTGTCAATATATATGATTGACATTATTTGAACTAGAAAGCTTTATTATATATCTATTCCTGTCCTCCCCCACACTACCAACAAGTTCTTTATTTCCAAGTCTTTTTTTTTGTTTCCAATTCCAGTGCTCTCCCTGCTAACAAAGGGTACTTTATTAATGAGGGGAAACAAAATGCCAAATACAGCAATACAGCTCTTCACAAAAAACACTGTGCTGTTTTGAATGCAGCAAGCTGATCAGCTTGATGTAGCATGAGTTCTATTCTTCCAAATGCTTCTGCATGGAGAATTTGGAAGAACCACTGCTACCACTGCTTCTCCGCATAGACGTTTTTATTCTCAACAGGGTTTACAAGTCAAATGCAGAACTCAAGGTTAAATCTTACACAGTGAATAAAAGAGAAAAATCAGAAGCTAAGTAAAGCTAGGTGACTGCTGAACGCTTGCTGTGAATGCATATAAAGCAGGATTAGTAAAAATGTGGGCAAGGCAAGCTATTCGCCTGCTTTCTCAGTTGGTAATGATTGGATTTACTCAATAGCCATTTTGTGTAACTTTTATGAAATAGATGGCAGAAAATTAAATATGTGCCAAAAAACATATCGAGAAGGGGTCATTGCTTGAAGATAAACAACTGTGCTACCTACTCCTCATCCAAACAAAAAATCTAATTACCTGCACACTTGCAAGTTTATTCTTCTGATTAGATCAATTTTATTCAAGTAGTTTTACTCACTCAGTCATAAAGCAAGTTATAAATTCTGTAGTACCTTTAAGTGGAGGAGCACCAATTAAATATTATAGAATTAAATTTTTCAGCAGTAAACCATAATTCTTGTGCAACTGTAGTCACCCATCACTCTGCTGCTGGAATTCAAATACAGTGTGTAAATACTACTACTTCCACATGGTTTGGATTCTGTGCATTGTCAAAACAGTGCTTTGTCATACAGCCAGACACTTGTGTCAGACATACTATGTCTGTAGTCTGTTGAAATATTTTTTTTGTGCGCACTGAAAATGTTTTATTTTGTAACAGTGGGAACTGTTAAACTCATTCTGAAGAGTCAAAGCATGGTAATAATGCTTGCAATGCAAATCAGATTATGACATATATAATATCAAAGTATAGTAGAGGAGAGAGTCTGAATTGTTGATGTTCTACCCAATTTTGGCCATTGTGTGTTAATGCCAGTATTAAAAACAGACTGGCTCGTGAACAAATATGCAGTTAGTCTGAGTTAGAATTGATAGCTGAAATTGCTGCAGAATGAATTCAGATGGTGCATTCATTTTCTTTGCTCATTCTATTATTCCAAGATGCATAAAAGATCAAAATGTTTGGGATACCTACTCCTGCCAAAAACAAAGTCAGAGACGCTGGTGAACCCATTGCCCTCAGCCCAAGAAATAACTCCTTCATGTGAGTTTTGATTGTTGGAAAAACAACTTGATTAAGATAAAAAGGTTAAAATTTTAAATGAACTGATTGGATCAAAACTTGAATCAGTCCATTGATCTGAGTTCAAGAAACTAGGATATAAAATTGACATCGGCTGCACCATTAGCAATACGAAACAGCAGCCAGTTTTACAGCCCAACTGATTTTCTATTGTGTTGACTTCAGTGGGGCAAATAAATTGGGCAGAGTGTGGAACTGGTTCCTGGCTCACTCCTACCTGTTTTGCACTTTGAGCAGAACAGTTACCCCAGGTAGTTGTAGTTCAGTTTAGTACTGACATCGAAGGCCTTGTTTCCTAAAATATTGCTACAAGTGAAACATATAGTACATTCCTCTTACTAAATCTCCAATAGCCTTACTGTGAGAGGGAGCTTTTGAGCTCCTTTTGATCTAATCATCTTTCCTTGTTTGGATAGCAGGTTTATGAAAGCTTTGTTTAGGATGACCAATTTAATGCTGTCAAACTAAGTACCAAAGAAGATGCTGTTCCTCAGTTGGTAAAAAGTTGGTGTATTTTTAATCACATCCACTATGAAAATATATTAATACAACAGCACTTCAGTTAGGGGCAGCTATCTGTGCACGGTGTGATCTATAAGTTTGCTGACAGCATTATGGTGAAATTGAGCAGTTCCCTATGCAGGAGGCAGCTTTCAAATACAGAATCATGTCATTGTTGCATTAATTGACTCACCTGAGTCAAGCTTGTAGCTATGAACTTGACAAACAATCTAACCTTAAGTGGAAGCTCTGTCCTCTATCTTGGAAAGTGCCAAGAAAATAGACAAGGGGCTAAAATTATGCCTTTCTGTGGTTAATTATACTTAATATAAAACCTTGCTTCAGAAAAGGTATTAAATTGATATCATTCTCTCATTAAGCTAGAGCGCTTGATTTACATTTCTTACAATCAAATCTGCCATTTATTTGCAAAATAACACAGCTGTATGGTTGAAAGGGGAGGGACATGAACTTGCAAATTGGCTTATCAATATCCAAAATTGGCAAGTTTGCAATTAAAGAACCAGAAGCCAGTTTAGACATCAGTTGAGTCAGACACGATGGGAAATTGGAGTCTTAGAGAGACAACATTGTTAAATTGCACTTTTCTTGTTAGAATCTCTCAGAATTCAGCTAATACCACCGATCCTAAATTAGAAAACTTTGGCCAGGATTTTACAAGGTTGACCATGATTTTATAAGGTGTTTGAATTTAAAACAATGCATGGTCCTGAATACATTCTTCACTATTATTGGTACCCCATTTTGCTTTCACTTTCATCTTTTCCTTTTTATAAGATGTTGCCTCAATGCTATTTGATCATTCCCACGTCCAAATCATCATTTTGGATTTAGATTTCAGCTAAGTGCTTTTGCTGATGGCCCTCTCCATTTAACTGAGATGGGAACTGGCACCAACGCACTCCCAACTTGCCAGTAACAGGTGGTGGCCAACTTGGAAACGTACAAAGGACAAAGAGTAGGCCATTTACTATGATCATGTTGGAGCGGTACTTGAGCCTGGGGTCTTCTAACTTGGATGCAGGAGATTTATTCCATGAACCACTCCAGCTGTCTATCAGTGCCTCTATCATAAGATGATGATTGGTGGCCATAGAAAAACTGCCTTGCTAGAACTTTGTGACTGAATGAATGGTCAGAGAAGAAAAGGAAAGAAGGTTAGGGCACTGAAGTGTGGAAATGAAGAACAAATGACGGCATGAAAATAATCATATACATAAAGGGAACCAATTAACCAAGAAACCAGAGGTTAGGTCTAAATTAAAACAGCTCTTTGAAAGACACAATGGACCAAATTATTTTGTTCTGTGCTATAACATTCTACAAAATATCATTACAAGCTTTGGCATGTTTCCTGTATCAAATACTAAAGTGCTGTTTGTACTGTTTAGCCTTTATAATCCCCACACAAATAAAGCAAGAAATGAAATCTGTATGTGTCATTGAAAAGCTGTATGAGTTTATGTGGTAAAACAAAGAACAGCAAAGATCAAAAAGCTATCAATTGTTTTTATGATTTGACGCACATTATCTTTCACTTATAGAATGTTAGAAAGTGATACCTGATTAAAACTAATGTGGAAATAGTTACTGTACTTTTCCTACATTTGATTTACTTTAGAGAAATTAGTAACTTGTAATTCTGTGTGGCATGGTGTTTTCTCAGACCACTGAAATAGTGTTCTGCTCAAGTTTATTTCCTTTGTGTTGAGCTAATGGTTTTACCTGGATTTGTGATTCTTCAACTTTGATTATGTTCCATTCCATGAAGAAGCTGACTATTGCTACAATGGCCATCCTGGATGTGGTATTAATGCAATAAGTGGTTGAGGTCAATACAGTTTCTTAGTATGCCGATGTTGTCTTTCAATAGCATGTTCTGCTGTTAGTTTGTAATTTATCCCCTTTCGGGTTCCCTGAAATCAGAGTTGGTAAAGCTGATGTATGATGGGACTATGTACATCAAGAAGATAACAGAGGATATTTTAATCTCTTCCCCTGTGGTAAGTTTAGAGATGGGGAGAGCATTTAATTGGTCAGGATAGTGGAGGTTGGCACCCTTGTTATCTTTGTACGGGCCAACCACCCCGTAGCCCAACACTTTAACTCCCCCTCCCACTCCACCAAGGACATGCAGGTCCTTGGACTCCTGCATCGCTACTCCATGGCAACACGACGGTTGGAGGAAGAGCGCCTCATCTTCTGTCTGGGAACCCTCCAACCACAAGGGATGAACTCAGATTTCTCCAGTTTCCTCATTTCCCCTCCTCCCACCTTGTCTCAGTCAAATCCCTCGAACTCAGCACCGCCTTCCTAACCTGCAATCATCTTCCTGACCTCTCCGCCCCCACCCCACTCCGGCCTATCACCCTCACCTTGACCTCTCTCCACCTATCGCATTTCCGACGCCCCTCCCCCAAGTCCCTCCTCCCTACCTTTTATCTTAACCTGCTGGACACACTTTCCTCATTCTTGAAGAAGGGCTCATGCCCGAAACATCGATTCTCCTGTTCCTTGGATGCTGCCTGACGTGCTGCGCTTTTCCAGCAACACATTTTCAACCCTTGTTAACTTCCCAATTCTAACAAAGGTCAAAATAATCATTTCATTCCAAGGATTCCTCTTGAGATATGATTGGGGACCACCTTTCATTCTCACTAACACTTTTATAAAGTAATAATGCCTTTTGACTTATGGGGTATTTGAAGTCACATGGAAACGGAATTAGAATAATTCATTAATACCCTAAGTAATTATCAACTCATGATGAAACTTAAATCCACAATACACAATAATAATAGCTATATTTTCTTAGACACCACAATACTTAGATCAGGGCAAGACAATAGGCATAAATTAACAAAATAACTAACACATACCTCTATACACGAAAGGCAATCACATTTAACATACTTTCCACTGGTGAGGTCACTTCTAGTGTATTTCTATTATGTATGTGCAGAGTTGGAATGCTTTAAACAGGTAGTTACTCTGTGACTTCATGTATCTTGGATCTCAATCTACAATTTAAATGTAACAATTTACAATGTTTGTTACAATATGATCCACTACATTTTTTCCCAAGTAAAAACTTAATATGTTCTGTACTTATGCAGCTTTAAACTAGAGATTCCATGTTAATTAGCTCAGTGATTTAAAGCTTTATTTATCCCATTTAGCTTAAAATTCCTTTGTTTACAGGTTTAAAAATGGCCTCATTCCTTCACAACCTCCATTCCCTCTCCTTGCAGCCTCCTACCCTCAATCTCCCCTTGCAGCCAAACAGAGGCCAGTGCTCTTTTGCTTAATAGCTCCACTGGGAAGGCAGTGGCTGTTGTAGGCAAGATATCCACCAGAGACTCAGATTTTCTTTGGAGCTCTGGATTCAGGTGAGTGATGCAGGAGGAATTTCTTAAGGTAGGGGTCACAGAGGAGGAGGAGATAGTCATTAGTGAGGGCAGGGATTGGCTGTCAGTTACACCTCCCCTCATTCCAAAGCTGGGTCCCTCACCTTGCATTGAGAGTTTAATTTGAATGAGGAGACCACCCATGCATATACATGAACACCCCCCCAAACCCAACCCAGGAAATCACACATATCTGTCACAGGTTTGCTCATCGTGTTCCTTGCCACATGGCAACAGACCTAGCTGCCCTTGATCCTGAGAATATGCCTGCTGGTGTCCTATCAGCTGCCTGCTTGGCACATTAATACTGTGTGAGCCTTCTCAGAGGTGGCCCTTTATTGGAGACTCTCATCGCCTCCATTTCTCACCAAGATATTTGATTCCTGCTCTGTGATGAGTTAGTTACCCTTGGCATCCTTTGGCTGGAGATTAAATGATCAACAGAGCCTTGACCCTTAGTTGCTAACTAGTGAGCTGTCTCTTTTAGACATGGACTTCAGATGTGGGTAGGATTGAGGTCAGCTTTAATGCCTTCAGTAATTGAATGGCTGGTCAGCATTTCCTGGTTAGGTTCACATATGAAAAATAAATAATTGGCTTTGGATATCCTATTTTGTAAAGCTAAGCATGTTTATGTAGTAAAATTATTAGAGAATATTTAAAACGGTTAAAAACCAAGCCCTACTATAATTGACTTATTAAATATTGGATGATGAGTAGACATTATATTTATAACTGTTTGTTTTCAATCATTATTTGGGCTTGCACTTGCTGGAGTTCAGAAGAATGATGGGGGAATCTGACTGACGTATAAAATGCTAGGGAACTGAAAAGGCAGACCTTGAACAGATGACCTCCCACGATATTCTCGAATAAGAGGTCATAGATATACAGTCAGAGGAGGTAAAGTCAAAACTGAGATGAGGAGAAACTACTTTTCTCAGAGGGTTGTGAATCTGGAATTCACTGCCGCAGAGTGCTGTGGATGCAGAATCAGTCAACAGTTTCAAGAAAAAGATATGTTTCGGATGAAAAGCAGGAAAACGAGCTATGGGGAGCAGGCAGGGGAGTGGAGTTCAGACCAAGATAAGGTCCAGCCATGATCATGTTAAATGGTGGAGTGGGCTTCAGGGGCTAAATTGCCTACTCCTGGTCCTAATTCTTATGTTCCTAATATGGTCTGTAATGGTTTTGATACTGAGTAACTTGAACTTAGATGCCCTGTGCACTTAGGCAATCTATTGATGAGAAAATGTACTCTTCTGACTACTGCTGATACAGTTCATGTTAAAGGTAATGACCTGGCAAATGTTGATGTTTACGTTAGTTTTATTTTGGTTTGTGGGGTCACTTAGTTCAATTGAACAGTTCAAATTATATTTTCATTGGAATAATCTTTTACTTTTGAACCATTCCGTACTCCATACTTGATGAAGCTCTCTGATCTTTAGTGTGTTGATTATACAGTGTTGATGTGATATTGCAGTAATTCTAATGCATTCATTTTCTGAACCTTGTCAACAAATATTGTGCAAAATACAAGGCCTTTGTGGTTTCTTGGAAAAGAAATGGTTTTGGAGATTTTTTTTAATCACCCTGTTCAGAGATGTTATTACACACCTCTGGAGTAAATGGAACTTGAACTCAGGCCTCCTGGCCCAAAGGTAGGGACACTACCACTGCACCACAAGAGCAGCCAATATTGATATATATCTATTTTCTAATTCACCTGCTCAGAGATGTTATTACACACCACTGGAGCACATTCAACTTGAACCCAGGCCTTTTGGCTCAAAGATTAGGACAGTACCACAGCAACCTGCAATACTGCATTTATTGCTCACACTAATTACGCTTGATAAGGTGGTGGTTAGCTGCCTTCAAGGACCACAACAGTCCAAGTGGTGCATGTATACTTGCAGTACTGTTAGGGAGCGAGTTCCAGATTTTGTTCCAATGACAATGAAATAATGGTGATATTTTTCCAAAACAGGATGAGAAGTGGCTTTGGAGAGGAATTTGCAATTGGTGGTGTTCCTAAGTATTTTCTACTCTTGTCCTTTTTAGATGGTAGAGTTGACAGGATTTCAAAGGTGCTAAGAGAAAGTGAGGACTGCAGATGTTGGAGAGTCAGAGTCAAAAGGGGTGGCACTGGAAAAGCACAACAGGTCAGACAGCATCCAAAAAGCATTCCTGATGTAGCCCGCATTCCTGATATAGGGCTTCTGCCTGAAACATTGATTCTCCTGCACCTTAGATGTTGCCTGGCCTGCTGTGCTTTTCCAGCACCACACTCGACAGCATCCAAGGAGCAGGAGAGTCGACATCTCAGGCATTCCTGATGAAGGGCTTATGCTCGAAATGTCAACTCTCCTGCTCCTCGAACGTTGCCTGACCTGCTGTGCCACTCTTTTCGACTTTTGAAGGTGCTGTTTAAGGACCTTTTAGGGAATTATTATAATCATTCTAATGGCTGCTGACACTCTGCTGGTGATGGAGAGAGTGAAGGTTGAAATATTAGATAGGGTATCAACTAAATGAGCTGCTTTATCCTGAATGGTATCAAGTTTCTTGAATGTTTTTTGACCTACACCCATTCAGACAAGTTGGGAATATTGCATCACGCTCCTGACTTGTGCCTTGTTGATGGTGAACAGGCTTTGAGAAATCAGGAGGCAATCTAATTCAATTCGAGCAGTTTTCAACAAGGTTAACAGTGTTTCACAGCTGGACAAAACTCTGGAAATTATAGTAAAAATCTAGGTTTGTTATCAAAATTGAGCTATTTGGCATTCACCAAAATATAAAACTATGCTTTCAGAGTCAGTGAATAGTAAATATGAAATTGGTACAATGTTAAAAGTTCGAATACACCTATTCAATCACTTGTAATTTTTTATAAATTTTCAGTGGTGCAAGAATAGTACTTGCTTCCTCCTTGACTCCCAAAACCATGACGACCATCTACAAAGGTCTGTAGTGTGATGTAGTATTCTCCACTTGTATGCATGGGTTAGCTGTAATAACCTTCAAGAAACTCAATGCCATCTAGAACAAAGGAGCTTGCTTTACTGGCAGTCTCTCCACATCTTAAACATTCAGTGCAAATTGCTGTAGTGCCTACTATGTGCATGAAGCTCCTTTGACAGCACCTTTCAAATTCCTGACCTCTACACTTAGAAGGACAAGGTACATGTGAGTAGCACGACCTGCATGTTCCCCGACAGTTAACACATCATCTTGACTTAGAACTCCCTATCTATTGTGGATGCACTTACACCATATTGGCTAACTATAGCAGTTCAAGAAGGTGGCGTACTATCATCTTCTTGAGGACATTAAGTTTGGGCAATAAATTCTGGTTTTACCAGCAATTCCCCCATCTCATTAATGAATATATCAAAAAAATGTCAATTCATTGGTTTTTAGTTGAATACATTTGGGAAGGGACCTCATCACTGCACTCTGTGAAAAAATATAACACCGTTGACAACAATTTCTGGTCTGTACGAGTGCTAGAAATAGCTGTCAGTTCTAGAAGAGTAATGACAGTGAATGTTGATAGTCCCACCATCATTTATATTGCAAAATAATTTCAAGCTTGAAAAACATTTCACTGTCCATGGACCCTGACAGACTGAGTTATGCCAGGGTGGTTACAAATATTGAAAAGCAACAAATGTTTATTTTGCTTTGTTTCCGGGCACACCCCAGCTTGGAATGTTTTGTAACTTTTTAAAACTTTTCAACATTCTGGAATCCACAGTGAACTTGTACATTGGATTTTTACACAATTGCATCGGAATTCATATTGTATTTGTTAGTTGGCAATTATTTTATTGTGTTTGTGTGTCAAAACTACTTCTCCCAGAAGCAGCAGATAATCTGTTCGTGATAGATTTAATTATAACATTGTTTAAAAGAAAAGGCCATTAGCAGGTGTGATTCACTCAGACTTTGGGCAATATGTTTGGAATGGTATTTTATGTCCACCCCACCCTTCTCACCCCCAAGAAACCATCCAAATGAGGGTGTGGTGAACTTGAGCAAGATCCCTGTTTGACCTCTAGTGGTATGTTGTATCCCTTTCTGGACACTGCACTGAAAGAAAAATATGAAGGCATTGGAGAGAGACAGAAAAGATCTCCAAGGATGAGAAACTTCAATTATAAAGATAAATTGGAGAAGTTGAAACTACTTTTCTTGGAAGGAAATTTGACGGAGGTATTCAAAATCATAAGGATTATGGACAGAGTAGCTAGGGCAAAACAGTTCCCATTTGTGGAATGATTACGGATGTTAGGGCACTGATTTAAAGTAATTAGCAAAATAAACAGAAGTAACATGAGAAAAACCTTTTCCGTGTTGTGAGTGATTAAGGTCTGGAATGTATTGTCCTGTGGTAGGTTCATTTGAAACATTCAAAAGGGAATTTGACTATCATCTGAAAAGGAAACGCACCATATAAGAGAGAAGGCAAAGGAAGGGCTCTAAGTGAAATAGTCATTCACAAAGTGGGGCATTTACGATGGGCTGAATGGCTTCCTCCTGCACTAACAATCCTGTGACGTTCCAGTCAGTTCCAAATGGCAGTATTTTCTGGTAATTGGTGGGTGGAGTAACCAAAGGAATGCTCTTTATAAAAGCTTGACAATTAATAACAATTTCATATTTCACAACTGATTAGAATTTTGTTTTTTTCTTCAAAAAAGAAGAAAGCCTGCTTTTTAGATTTCAGAAGACCAACAAGACCTTAACTTATTGTCATTGTTCAGAAAAAAAACTGCTTAGTCTTCAACACCACACTATTGTCAAAACGTCATTCTGACCTTGCTACAATCTGTACCGTAATTTATTTCGTAACCTTCTTGACAAGGAACCAAAAAGAACTACAGAGCAATTTCAAAATACTGCCTTTTGCTGCAGGCATGGGTATAACCTGTAATGTGGATAAAGGTAGTGTCTGTGTAAAGCTAGCAGTAAGGTCATAGACAGGGAATATGTAGATCAATAAATTTGGAAACGCATAAAATAAATTTTTATATTTTGTTATGATGCAACATCTATTAGATGATGTGACAACATTCTGACTGAAACCATATCTTGCCTCACTCCCTCTGGATAGCCATTAATCGCTATATTCAGATGTATTGGTTTATAGTGAATATTAATAATGGATGAAACAATTGCAACATTTTGTAGGAAAGTTGGAGTTAATGTTTACTCTTTCTCAATATTTTCCAATAATGTCTTTAGGGAATGTTCTTGTATCAATGATTGGAAGTCATTTATGGTCATTGCTAATGTACGGACCAGTTTAGACTTCTCTAGATATGCTGATATTTGATTTTTCACAAAAATGTGAAAAGAATAAGGAATTTTGAGTAAACATCTTTCAGAATGCAAGTGCTGCATATACAATGTAAAACTGAAATGAATTGGCCCTTTTGCATGCCACAAGGCCTGTCAAACAGCAATGACCTAAATGACTAGATCATTTATTCTCAGAGTGTTGGTTAAGGGAAGAATGCTGATTAGGAAACTGCAATTTTTTTTTAGTCTAATGGGTTTTTGATTTAAAGTGTTTCTGTAGAGCAGCGCCTCTAATACTGAGTAATCTCCTATTACTGCACTGAAGTGTGACCCTAAATTGTATTCTCAATTTTTAACTGGGGGCTCCACATCCACAATGTTTTGACTCTGATAAAGTGCTGTCCTCTGATTGAAGTTGACATATACTGATGGAATAATTGAACATGATCTCCAAACCACATTTGAAAATCCTGTATTCGTGTAATAGAAACTGTCACCATCTACCTTTGGGCTTAGCTATAAGCAGAAAGATTTGTAGAATGTGGTTGCCAAAACATTAGTATAAATCCTGAAATCTCTTAATAAGAATGGAATGTGACATTCAGACATCATAATGCAATTGGGCTTGAGTACTTTGAATAAATGAGTATGATGGATCACAATATCTCAATGAAATTTGCTGCCAGAAATATTTTAAAGTTCTGTTATGATAAATGTAGCATTAGTTTTTGTGCAGTGTTCTTTGGATGTTAGAATTTAGTGAAAAATATCAATCATCCAAATGTTTGAATTTAAGTAAATAAAACAGGTAGTTTTTGCTAAATTATTTAAACCCCATAAAGAATAAATAATTATGAGAATCGATTAATTGGCATTAAATCTCCTGATGATAATGTGTTCGAGAAATGTTTTGTTTACCTGGGTTACTTCGGTTTAAATTCTAAAGCCAAATATCCATCGTCAAAGATGCATAGCCCATTTAAAAAAATGAGTAATTGATGATGTTTTGGAAAGGACAATGCCAATAGAAAGGGGCAAAGGAGACTTTTTCCAAGGTCGTTATTGTGATGCAATATTTAGATAGATGGAAGCCTGTAGTACAGATTCTTAGCTGCTACACCCGCTCTGTGATTTTGCTATGAACACATTGAGTTGAAGAAGAAAAACATTTTAATTTTGTGACACAGTCGCCACTATCTTTTTCCATTGAAAACATTAGCCGAGCAAGAAATTTGACATTAATTTCAGGGGTCACTCTATAATTGGTTTGTTTTTTGGGTGTCTTCAGCTACCTCATCCATAAGCTCTGGAATTTTCTCCCGAGACTCTTTCTGCCTTTCTATCCTTTACAAAGCTTCTTAATCCTTACTTTGACAAAGCTGTTGGTCATCTGTCCCAATATAACTTGTTTGGTACCAGATTATATTTGCCTTAATATCATTTTTTGATATCAAATTATATTTAATAACACTCCTGTTATTAATATGTTGTTAATATCACACACTTCTGGCCAGAGAGACCACAGTCGAGACTCCAATAAATGTTTTCTTTTATGACTCCATGTTATTGATGCCTTACTAGCGTTAGTGCTTTGATATAAGGTAGTTAGGAGTCAAAAGAAAATCTCTTTAGAACTGTGCAAAACCAACACAGTTTCTTATGTATGGCTATGTTACAGATAATCATGCCTGTGATAATACACAGTGGGATAGATCATTATTTTGCACATTATTTTTCTACTTTGTGCTTTATCAGGACAAGGACGTTCTTCAGCAGTATGATTAATTCAAGCTTGTGAGGTAAATATGGGGTTATTAAATAAGCAGGGAGTGCATTGACTTCCTTATGTATTAATTGACCCCAAGCCCTCTCTGGGAGCTCTGAAAGGTGACCCTGCAGAGACAAGGCAGTAATTAATGAAGGCAATGTGAGTTTCACCTGTCAGCTGGACATCTGGCCAGAGTCTTTGGGGAAATCCCACAGTAGAAAGCTGCTGGCAATCAGAGGTTGATGATTGTGCATTGAAGGCAGTGTTGTGGAGCAAGGCGCTGTCTGTTGGAATGAGGCACTCTGTTCCACCCAGGAGTCAGATGGAAACTCTGAATTTGATTTTTGGGCTGCTACGTGGAACCTGTGCTTGAATTCAGTGGCAGTGATTTGAGGCCCCTTAGTCAGCAGTAGTTGTCCATATAAGGGCATCTTCATTGGATGTGGGTTTGGAAAAACATCTATGTAACTTCTCACCCCAAACTTAATCCAGACTGAGGTGAGGAGGAGTTATGTTCACTATCTACCAGTCTCCTCCAATTAAATGCCACCAATCCCTTCCAGAGGAAGCCATTTTAAATATGTGTGTGTGTGTGAGAGAGAGAGAGCACTTCCTGATGTAACTGATGTACCCTTTACTAGAGTAATTATTCAAATAGTATGGAAGGGAGGCTTGTTCGTAAATAGAATGTAACAGATAATGAAAGGTGGAACACAACATGATTAAAGTGCTCCAGTTTTGGGAAGTGTCAAATTTCAAATTGACATTCAACCATAGCTCAGCTGACCCTTCTAACTATACACAAAGATCCCAGACTACAATTTAAGACTTAACCAAAGCTTATTTAAATGCTTATTCATCTCTTGCTGTTTGGATCAGTTAGCTAAAAAATTAGTTTTTGTATATGCTACAAAATAGCAATAATTCAATTTACAGAACTGCTTTATAGGATATAGAACATAGGACATAAAATCCTTCTAGGTGGTTGGTTCTCAGATTTAGAATAGAATAAATATCCTTTTATTGTCACGTGTACTCCATTGTAGAAGTACAGTGGAAAGCTTTTACAGTGTCTTCCTTCTTATGGCTACATCTTAAGTACAATTACCTGAGTACAAATCTTTGATACAGCAGAGAAATATAAGTAGTTGCATTACTTTGAGTTGAAAAATAAGTTTAAAAATAGGATATCATTAAAAGGTTGACATTGCAGTAAGGTAGGACATTTCAATAGACATTGCAGTCTAGCAGCTCAGTGCAGGGTCTGGTATGTGGTCTGACTGCCCACACCAAACCCCAGAGCCATCCTGCTCTCCGCGAAGCCCCAGACTTCTCCATACCGGCACTCAGCTGCTCCATGGTAAGTGCCAGGACTGCTTCTCCTGTGCCGGTCTCCTCCTCAGGTGCACTGCTCTGGGGTTTGCAGCACACATGCTGTACCAGGTCCCACTGCTCTTGGTGTTCTGGGGCTCGCAGCCCATGCAATGTACCAGGGCTCAAGATGCTTTCAAAGAAGGATTGGATAAGTTGATTCAGCGCTTCTTGTCAATAGCATGTTTTGCTGGTGCCAGTATAGCCTGGAGAATGTGAATACTTATGTTGCAGAATGGACTATTATCAAGTGGGCTGCTTTGTATTGAATGGTGTTGAACTTCTTGAAGTCTGTTGGAGCTACTGCTCTTGTTCTGCTCAGTGGTAAAGGTCATTGGTTTAGATGGAGCTGCCAAAGAAGGCTTGGTAAGTTGCTGCAATACATCTTGTAGATGGTACATACTGCAACCATAGTGCACCGAGGTTAGAGGTAATAAATATTTAAGGTGGATGTGATTACATTTAACAAGCTGGTTTGTTGTTTATTAGCTATAGAGTACATTAGAATATGTTGAGGACTTGAATAGCCATATATAAACTCAAAGTATGTTCCTCCTTTAGTTTGTTTGCTCTTTTAAGCAATTGTTTGATGTTGAATATGGTTGTACCTAATTTCTGTTAAGAAATCTATTAAGATTTATCAATATCTGAAATAGCTCTTTAAGAAACCGATTTCATTCAGAAATTTTACATCATGAATTTTGTGATATGGGATATTTCTTAGATATTTAGGCTGGCTTAAACCTTCTCCAGCAGTTGGGATTATGATAATATGATGGACTATGTTATAGAGTATGTACATGTAAGTACACTTGTGAGGGTGGGAGAATTAATGTAGTGAATAAAGATGGTCCAGATGCAAAGCATTAACAGTCAGATTGTTGGAATCTTTCCTTCTTCCCTAAGATATTTGAAAATTGACCACACAGGGGTTTTAAAATAGATTTTAATCATTATAACATGTTGCTCGGAATAGCTTCATAGTTATAGTAGCTTTATTTGTTTGGTGTTCTTAACTATCTTACAAAAATTGTGCTGAACTATGGTACTATGAGAAGTGCCTGATATTAAATGTAGTTACCCTGTGATAGAATGAGAATTACAGAGAGCTACTGGTTCACAGAAAGACTTGGAGAGCAGTTTGTGCTGTGCTCTGTTCTGTACAAGTGCTAAGGTTTTGTTCCAGTGACTAAATATTTCTTAAAGGCTAAGAAATAAGGACCTTGAAAAATGTTGTTTCCTGAAGTTCCTATTTCATATATTGTTCACTATACGATCAAAAATGTATGGATGCAGTAAGAATTGCTATTTTCAGGGCATCAAATATATATTGTGCAGAACTGCATGATGCAGAATGGTTAGATTTTGTAAATTTTGAACAGGTTTGTGATGAAAAGACACTGAGTAAAATGGAAAGACATAACTTACTTACAGTACACCTGTTGTCACACTAATCATTGGGATTATTCATCCAGTCTTGCAGAGTCTGAATTGTTTCAATGGTGATCTTATGTTTAATGCTGCATTTGGCTTACTGCTGCATTTGGCTTACTGCTGCATTTGGCTTACTGCTGCCTATAGCGACATTTTTCTTTAGCAGCACCAATCTCAGGCACAAAGAGCACTACTGATGGTTACTGAAGGGTTTTTCAGCTGCATTTCCACTAGCTGAAGTGCTGTAGCAATAATATAAACACTATCTCTGGAAGCAAAGGCACACACTTTTTAGCTATAGGAAAACTGAACACATACACTGCCTGCAAAAGCCTGTCACTTGGTCATCCAGAAACATTCATCAGGAAATTACTATTTTTGATTAATGCTGTGCGCCATTTTCTATGCCTGCTGCTACTGAAATGTGGCATCCATTTACATTGCAGATGGAATTTTGTGGCATTGTGATTGTAAATTAACGCCGCTGACCTAGCCAACAGTCTAATCCTGCAACATTGTGTCCTAATAATAGGATATTATCAACAAACTTGACTTCCTGCCTTGAGGATCAGTAATGTGTTACTAAGCACAGTACTTGCCATTGTGAAACCTGTGCTTCGGTGCAGCAGTTAATTTTCTATTAGATTCTAGTTTCGAGTTATTCACATTCTGCTTTGCCAAATTGGTGCTGCCAAAATCTGTCGTGATGGGTTTCCCATTAGTAAGCAGAGAGCAATTTCCGGTCAGCTGCACATTCTGGCTCTTGTTCTCCCAGTGCATTATGTAAATTGTTTTCACAAGTGAATTAAAAGCCTGATTTAAAATCTGTATAGAGCCACGGATTATTAAAGACTCCACAAATGTTTATCTGAATACTAACACTGCACTGATATTGTGACTACATTGTGAGAAGTGAGACCTATGCTAGAGTGCGCAGAAAGAAGGCATTGTTCATTAAAACCTTCATTGTAGACTGGTCACATGAAGACACTACTGATGAGATGCTGGAGATGGATTACATTCACAGAAGAATGAATCTTGTCACCAATTTATTCTAACTTTTTTCTGTTTATACATCTTTTTCAGTGCTCAAAACCGAAGCACAGTACTCCTTGTTCTGCAATTACAGAGATAAGGAAGTGTACTCAACTGGAGATGCCAGACAACATAAACACTTTTGTACTAAAGGTAAATAACAGTTGATAACTACTACTACAACAACTTATTTATAGAGTATCCTAAACAAAACGTCCCAAGGTACTTCACAGGCGCATTATTAAACAAAATGTGATTTGCCACCAAATTAGGAGATATTGGGTCAAGTGCTCAAAACCTTAGTCAAAGAGGTAAGTCGTAAAGAGTGTCTGAAAGGAGGAAGTTAGGCAGTTTGGGTAGGGGGGTGGTGGGAGGGGTGAGAGGAGAGAAGGCCATGCCAGAATTGGAACAGTGGCAAATGAAGGCAAGACCATCAATCTGGATGGGTTAACATCGTGGAAGCTGAAGGTGCACCAACAACACAGTCAATTATTAATAGTGAGGCTGCAGGGGTGCAAGGTCATGTAGGGATTTGAAAACAGAAATGAGAATTTTATAATCTAGATCAGTGTAGGTTGTCAGTAAGCTCAGGGCTAATAGAGAATGGGACTTGGTACAGGTTGAGACATGAAGCAACATAGTTTTTGCCTGACTTCGGGTTTGTAAGGGGTACAATGTGGGAGACTAGCTTTGGGGTAGTTGAGACTAAAAATAGCGAAGCTAAATGAGGGTTTCAGCAGGTGATTAACTGAGACAGACAAAGTTGATCGTATGGGCAGCACAGATATGAAGCTGGAAGCTCAACCTTGTGGCAAATGTTTCAACAAGGTTGCAAACAAACTGGTTATATCTCAGGTGGTTGCTAGGGAGACAGCTGGAGTCAGTAGCTAGGAAGAGAGGTTGTAGCAGGGACTGAAAAGTAGTTTCATTCTTCCTGATATTTAATTGGAGGCAATTTCTGATATTCAAATATCTGATGTTGAATTAGCTCTCTGATAATTTAGCAACAGCACAGGAATAAAGGGAGGTGGTACTTGGGTATCTTCAGTATCCATATAAAAATTAATGACATGCTTTCAGATTTTGGAGATGAGATGACAGCACTTTCAAGTGCTTTGGAAAGGAAATGAAGGGTCGGGATGGGTTAGTAACTTGAAATGAGAGTGGGGTCAGGGGCTGGTATTTTTGAATAGATGGTTAGGACAGTCAATTTAAAGGAGAGAGGGATAAGCTTAAAAGAAGAAATTGCAATATCGACTAATGTGAACTAGGAAGGGATATTGTGTGACCAGAAAATCTATTAAGAGTTGGTGTAAATGGGTGTAGCTTAGGTAATGTCAATGTGCCTTGAGGACATTTTTGTGTTGTGGAATTACACTAGTTGTGCAGCATTGAATTCTTTGTTGCTATGAGCACCATTTGCTGCTGTTGTAATAAGGTGCTCAGTAATAACCTATGTTGTGTATTATTTAAGATGCATTATGAGCAGTGTTCTGAATGGTGCAAACTGTTCCTGATGATGTCTGTCAAACAATAAAGTTACTGTGCTGATGGTATTGGTTTATCTCGATACTTTAACTTGTGAAACACTTTCATCATTATCTATTGTCAGTGAGTTACAGATGTTTCTGTTTCAACACACCTCACCAATCTGGAATCCACTTTTTATGACATTTTTGTGACGTGTATTTTTTTTATTGAAGTTAATTCGCTGGCTCCAGCATCACATTTCTGGAAGAGTACAGCAAACCAAAATTCTTTCTACCTTCAGTTATATATTGGACAGTTATAATGCACGCCTTGAGGTCCTTTGTGCAGGATTTCATTCAGAATTTCAGGCTTGTCTGATGAACAAGTTTATCTTCCTTCAATGTGCAAGCTTTGCAGCTGTTGGTTAGTTTTGTGTATATTCAACAATTGCAGAGGCCTTCATCTCTTGCTTCAGAAGCTTGGCCCTCTCTAAAGATGGTACTTCCTTTCGGCTTGCCGTTTACAATACCTGTTGATGACTTTGTGTCTTTAATGCAAGTTGAAGGAGGAATTCAAATAACCTACTTCAATAATGTGAAGTGTAATGTTGCAGTTAAATCATGGAAAATTTATCCAATTATGTGTTTAGTTTTTGCTTGACCCCTGGAGGGGTCAATGGATACATTGCATATGATAGAATTGAATGGTGTTTTGTTCTCTGCAGGAATGTTCTTCTAAGAATGGTAAGAACTCAAAAGCAGCATTGGGAAATATGTAAAAAAGAAACTCTTGGCATAAATGAGAAATCATAGAAGTGTTACCGAGCAGAAAGAGGCTATTAGGTCCATCGAGTGCGCATTGGCTGTCCAAATGAATGTTATAGCTTAGTGTAATTCCTTGTCCTTTCCCCAAACCCTTTCATATGTTTCGGTTTAAATAATAAGCTAAAGCTCTTTTGAATGCCTCAGTTGATGCTGCCTGTACCACACTTGCAGGCGGTACGTTCCAGGCTCAAACCACTTGTATTGTGAAAAAGTTTTTTCTCATATCTCATTTTGTTCCTTTGAAGATCACTTTATATTTGTGCTTTTCATTCTTAAATCTTTAGCGAATGGAAACAACTTGTCCCCAATTACTATATCCAACTCCAATGATTTTTTAAAACTTCTTTTGGATCTCCTCACTGACTTCTCTCCAAGAAGATCTGTACCAATCATTCCAATCTGTCCTTGTGACTGAATTTTTTCATCCTGGAACCAGTCTTTAACATCTCTTCCACATGAACTGCAATGCATTCAAATCTTTCTTATAGTTTGGCATCCAGGATATTGTCTGAAATGCTCTCTCCACTCATCCTGTCACCTTCAGTGATTTGTACATATATGCACACTGGCCCTTCTTCTGCATCCCCTTTAGGTTTGTACTCTTTACATTGTCTGCCCACATTCTTCCTATGAAATGCATCAGCTTACACCTCTCTGCATGGAACTTCATCTGCCACTTATCTGTCAACTTCAACTTGTCGGTGTCCTTTTAAAGTTCTAGTCTGTCCTCCACACATTTTTACTGATTTTCCAAGTTTCAAATCATCCACAAACTTTGAAATTATCTTCTGCACACCAAGTTACATGTCATTGATATGTATCTGAGAAAGCAAGCATCTCAATACTAACTCCTGGAGGACTCCAGTGCTAACCATCCTTCAGTCGAAAAAAAATCCATTGGTGATTTTCTGTTTTGATTCTGTTACCTATCACTTAGGCAATTTTGTATCCATGTTGCTACTCTGCCTTCTATTACATGAACCAAAACATTTTACTTATTTGTTGTTTGCCATTATATTGAAAACCTTTGAAAGTCTATGTGTACCAAATCAACAGTGTTACCTCCTTCAACTTTGTTATTTCTTGAAAAATCTCCAGGTGGGAGATGGTAGCACTATTCCTGCTTCTCATTTGAAAAATATAGTTGAAATTGAAGTTGAAATTAAAAATTTAGGGCTTTTATCTTTTCTTCCTTTCTGCGAGCTTGCCCTTCTGAAGGCATTGATTCCCTCCTGGTTGAATGCTACAAATGTCAGTTTCCAATATATCATTCTGATACACAGTTAGACTCGGCTGGAATGACAGTGTTTTCCAAAAACAGCTTCGATGATGTTGACTTTCTCTTGGTCCAATTACATGTTCAGCCTAATCCCATCATGTACATACTTCAATGCTCATGCTGTTAGAAACACCCTTTTTGATATTCTTTTCTACATTCTAAAATGGGAGAACAATTTGCCCAATTTGATTCCAGGTGGATTTAAATACAGTACCTTGAGGTTTGGAGGCCAGATGTTCAGCACAGGCTAGGACACTTATTACAAGTAATTTTGAGGAATAATTATCATGTTATTTATGAATTCCTTAGGTAACTGCCCCATTTCGTCAGTTCTTTTTCTAACTGAAACAAAAGTCATGAAAAACATCCCATTGGGATGATATCGAGATCCAACAGACAAAGCCATTTTCCTTTATCTTATTGATTCCAGCATACATGTCCTCAGTTATTTTTTTCCCAAATTGTTCCTCATATCTATTAATTCACCATTTCTAGTCTTAAAAAAAATCATCAACCCTGCATTTTTGAATGTCAGCAGTACTCTAATGTGCTCTGTTGTGTGGTACTGAGCCATTCAGGCCTGAATGTGCAAAACTTGATTCCCAGTCTGTATTGAATTACCTGGCCTCAGCGCAGACAGAAGCAAAATAGTCATCTGTTATTGCGAACTTGGCCAGAGAAGAGAAAAATCAGTCATATACGTCAGGCGAAGAAAGGTCAGCTTTGATTCTACTCTCTCCCTAATAATTGAACAATGTCCCAATATTTGTCAGCTGGACTTAAGTGGACAAAGTACCAAAGGGCAGACAGTACCAAATTCTAATTGTACTCTGCCATTGTACTTCATGAATCTTATCATTCATATCAAACATTTATTAACCTAGCTAATAACCTGTAATGGACCAAACTTCTGGATATATTTAATATGCATTACACAGGTAGTAATTGTATCACGCACACTAAGACTTCACTTGAGAAGCTGTGACATCATGACCAAATTGCAGAACTTCAAGGGTCAGAGGTAATGGGTTTGGATGAAATGGTAACAAATTTACTAGTGACCTAAATAGACCTACTTGGTTTGGCTTCACATAGTTTCGACTTATTATTCACAGACTCTTGGAATATCAAGTAATTTAGGAACAGGAGTAGGGCAATACAGCCTCAAGTGTGTTCCACCATCCAAGGAGATCATGGCTGATCTGTGACCTCTCTTCTTATATATGCCGTAGCCCATTTCTCTGAATACCTTTGTGTGACAGAATAATATCTCTATCTCAGATTTAAATTTAACAACTGACCATTCATCCACTGCCATTTGTGGACGAGCGTTATAAACATTAATCACCTTTTGGGTGTAGGAGAACCTCCTAACATCTCTCTGGCTGTAATACTCAGATTACACCCCTAGCTCTAGAATCCCCAACCAATAGAAATAGTTGCGTTATCTTTTGAATTTACCGTTAATACCTTGAAGATTTCAATTAGATTTGAATATATTTATATTTGCAATATAAAGTATTGTGCAAAGATCTCACTTCATACTGCAAATTTTGAGTTATGTTTTTTACGTTGACGGTTTGTAAAGGGACAAACCACTGTCAACATTTGCATGTCATGCTGTGACAGAAAGCCATTAGGTGGTGCTGTTGCTGCACAGTTCACCGTGAGGTGGTATGCTTGCGGTCTTGAAGACTGAAAATCGCTGATTAAGATGGGGTTTAATGTTACAAATTAATTTTGAGAAAACATATACAATCCATGTCTTGACAAATGGTTTCCCTGCTGCTGGAAAAAAAAGAAAAAAACGTTGTTGACCTATTTTCTCAGCTTCAGGTCCAACCTGCTCCAAGAATGATGCCCTGCTCGTGTTTGTTTGATACAGCCTAAAAGTTCCACTTTTCGGTCTTGGGCCTTGCTGAAGACTTTCAGCTCAAATGCCTGAGAAAAAATAACAAACTTTTCAAACTAGCAAATTCCTAATAATTAACGTAGGACAAAGAATGAAAACAATCACAAGTGCATGCATGCAGAAAAGTATACTAAAAAGTGCACAACCACAAAACCACAAACAAACACAAATAGTTAACCTAACACAGTCACATTAGCGCAACCAAATCACAGTGGAGCTCTCAAAAGCCAAAAATTGAAAACATTTGTTTCCTTCAATGCCACCAGTATGGTTGTTGGCTAGTTGCCATTCAGGATTTTAGGTTCTGTTCAACCAGCAACTCTGAAACCTGACTTCAGCTTACAAGATAGTATCCCTTTGCTCAACAGTTCTTCAACAGACCTACAGGTTGTTCTGCAATAACGTGTGTTTTGTTAACGTGAATTCGCTGTAATGCAATTTCCGAATTGGGGACACTGTTTTTAAAGCTCAAACTTTTAAAATGTGTGTTGCTGTAATGCGATTACATCACCAACACTTTCAGCACTGTTTCTATAGCATGATTTTTCTATAATGTGGAGTTGCACAAGAACACAACCATCACATTATAGAAGAACGACCTGTATTAACATCCACATTTATACTGTTCCTACAAAATCCCATTCAGCTTTAAATCACATTACTAAATATGTACCCAAAAAGTTGAGACTTTCAAATGATTAAAACAGTAGGACTGTATATTGACAAACACTAAACTAATTAAACAAATTCATAGTCTAAGACTGTAACACCACCAATAACAAATGGTTCAAAATTCACACAAACATACAGAGTACCCCTAAACGCGCTTGTAGTTTGCAATCCCATGTCCAACTTATTCACCTATGTACAAGTCACACCATCTTAACTTGGAACTATATCTTTACCTTCACTGTTGCTGGGTCAAAATCCTGGAACTCACTTTTTAATAGTACAGTGGATGTATCTATACCAAATGGATGCCAACATTTCAAGAAGGTGATTCACCATTACCTTTTCAAACGCAATTAGGAATGAACAATATGCCGGTTTCCTAGCAGTGCGCACATGAAAAAATTAAAACAAATCTAATAATTGACAAACCAAAATACAATAATTTTGTAAATGGAATTTAACAAATGTTTAAGTGATTTACTTTCAGAACTAGTGGTAACTTCCTATTTCTGTGCTAAATGCATCTAGCTTCTTCAGTCAATAACTGTCACAAATATTCAAATGATTAACACAGTCAAACACCATTTTCTTCTCATTTGTGATTCATACATATGCTTTGATATACTGATATACTATCAAATAGGATTGGTAGGACGTAGGCTTGCATTCACAGTTTTTCTGTAAGGGATTATTTGTGCAATCCAGGAAAGGTGATGGGAAGATCAGGTGATTTACTACTATGTTAAAGAAAAGTAGATGAAGACAGCACTCTGATTTGTTACGCTGCAGTTTGCAGTAGCTTGTGACAGGGTAGCATTGACAGAGACCTTGGAGCAAGTTATCTGCTTGCCCTTTTAATTGGGGAAAGGTACATGCCATAGGGCAGCCTGAATAATTAGTCTTGAGATCATGTATATGTTTCTGCTTCTCATTGTATTATGTAGACTTGGTTATCTGCTTGAGTTTCTTTCATTGTTGGAAAAATAAATTTTAGCAATAATTTAATGACAATAAAATAGACCTGTCATGAAAATTTGGAAAGAAGCCAAGTTGTGAAACCCTACAAGTTAAGCAAATCATTTATCTAAAAAAGTAATTCTATAAAAACATTAATTCTTTAGAAAAGGCACAGAAGTGACTTTGAGGTGAATTGCAGCGTGGAGTCTGAAGGAAGCAAGATTAGATTTTTGATCTTTTGTTGAAGCTGTTTGCTGAATCTTGACATTTCTCTTCTTTTCCCTTGAACTAGGTCAACAGCTTCTTAGAAGTTATTTTTGAAGCTAGCAATGATCAGCAGTTGAATTTATGGACAACAGATATTAGAGAATGTATAAACGCATGGTAAGACTCAGTTTTTTTTGCTTTCCTTTCAACATGTGAATGCTCAAAGTCCATTTACTGTGCATCCTGGTACCATCGTTACAATTGCACAATTACACAGAAATAAATATTCAAAGTCAGATTTCTGGTATCTGGAATATTCTATTCTATAAGTTACTTCTTCAAAGACAAACAGAAATTGCTGGAAAATCTCAGCAGGTCTGCCAGCATCTGTAGAGAGAAATCAGAGTTAACATTTTGGGCCTAGTGACCCTTCTTGTGGACTGAAGTTCTGAAACATTAACTCTGATTTCTTTTCATAGTTGATGCCAGACCTGCTGAGATTTTCCAGCAATTTCTGTTTTTGTTTCAGATTTCCAGCATCTGCAGTTCTTCCATTTTTCTTTTACTTTTTCGCCTTCATTCTTCTCATTAATATGACATTAAGTCTCTTCTGAAGAGCTTAATTAATATACTGTCTTGAGCCCTCACTACTTTCTTGGTGCTTCAACCAGCTCTCTGATTCAACATCTGTTCTATCACATCGCACAGGAGTGTGAAAATGTTTTCTTGTAAATTGGTAACTCAATCAGACATTGTAATAATAAGATGATGAGTGAGTTGATGTGAGTTAAATGAATTATCATGTGGATTTGTGTAAAAGAAATTTGCATATACAAAGCAGGATCTGAACTTTATGTTTTGTTATCTCATTATATTCAGGTCACCACTTTTTAAAAAAAAATAAAGTATTTATTCTGACTTCCCTCTTTGGAACATCCTTGGCCTCAGAACTGGAAATAGTACAATCTGCAGTTTGTTGAAATGTATTTGGTATAAGAAAAAGAAGAAATTATATTTATGTAGCATCCCATCGAAGGCCATAAGATGAGAGAAATAAGAACATTTTCATTAAAAATTGAGTTATTTCTCTATTAAACCAGCAGCAACCTTTTCCTTGTACTAAGTATTGGCAGTTTTGTAAAACAGGGCAACTGTTTTGTAAATCAAATCTATTGTATGTTAGTTGCTGTACACTGCTGTGTTACAACATGACTTTCACTTCTTTAAAAGGATGTTGATAGTCATCACATCACATGGTGAATAGATACATTGGATAGAGTGTTTTGTATTTCAACAAGATTGTTTTGGTTTGTTAAAATAAAAATAAATATATTTAAGTGAGATAGGCTCTGGATCAGCTCTGAAATGTGTGCGTGGTATTTAGATAATATTGCAAATTAATAAAGGTGAAATAGACCTATGAAAGGGGTGACCAAACTTGGGTTGGCATCAAGATCGCCATGTGGCAATGTTTCTAACCTCACCTGACTCCAGTTCTTCCTCCGTTCTTTCGCTGAAATTCTCATCCATGCCTTTGCCACCTTCAGTCTCAACTATTCCAGTGCTTTCCTGAGTGTATCATTTGATAACAATACTGTTTTATGTATTCTGCAGCCCTAAAATGAGCAAAGCTCGCTTCACCTTTTGATCTACCAGCTATAAAGGAGACCCAATATGAAACTATTTTAAGAGCTTTGAAAAGAGATCATGTAGGCCAGCAAGTTGGGAAACCACAGCATTACTCAGTGATAAAAATTATAACCACAAAATTTGTTATGTGACGAACATTTGGAGTTGCACCTTTCATCTATTCAATTTTCAAGAAACTGGGCAGTTGTAATCACTTAAATTCTGTGAAATCTCTCACAAAAACTAAGCTTGCAGTATCACCATTTTAGCAGAGATGAAGATACTGGGAAAGAGAGATTGTATTCTCAGACTAGCAGAAAACTCGACATTGTGTTGCAATAGAATCTGAAGACAATACATAAAAGTGGGTCAAATGCTCTATGCACCTACAAATAGAGCTGCAATGGATTGACTTACTTTGGTCTGTTTTCTCTGAAGGCAGTGACTTTCTGACCCATGGCAATTCTTTGAGTCAAGATGAAGAAAAGTTCCCATCAGCTATTTGGTTGTGATAGAGTTTGATTGCAGCTGAACTGATTCTGTTCTTACCTAATGTCTGCCATCTGGTAGGACTGAGCTTAAATCAGGTATCTGAAAAGTAAACTTGCAGCTTTCTGATGTTTATTGTCCAGTACTTTTACCCATTATTAACCCTTTGGGGAACTGATTTTGCATTCTTCTTCTCAATTGTCCATTGGCTTAATTTGACCTGTAAATTTAGGTAAGTAATCGAGTCTCCCGATTATCAAAATCATAGTTTGGTGGGAGTGGTTGAGTTGTTGAGTTTACTGTTTATCAAAACTTGGACAGATTGAGAACTATTGAAAGAATTTCAGCAATAGAGGATAAAGATTAGGGATGGGACAGTGGAGAATAATAAGCCACGATTTTATTGAAGAGGCATATGGTCTATTCCTGCTTTTCTTTCTAATGCTTTCACAAGAATTTTACATATTCTTTAAGATGTAAATGTAAAAGAGATATCCTTTGGATCTTCTCTGTGTTACTCTAAATTTTTGCACTGAAACTGAAAGTAGTGTTTCATTGAAAAGAATGAACACACCCTCTAGTAATTGAAGTCTGTCATTTTACTATTTAATTTTCAGAATTTATATGTATTATGGACTTGGTGCAGGTTTGATTACATTGTGCTTAGACACGTCTAAGTTTCATGATTTGATTGTGTTAGTGTTGGGGACAGGCAGATCAAGGAGTTGATGCAACTTTTCTTGATTTTGATTTCCTGAAATTAGGCCTGTTAAGATCAGGAGGTGATAAGGACCATGACCAAATGGTTTATGCCCAGTCAGGAATGTATTTATAAAACATGTTACCAGCTCTGCATTATCATGAGGGCTTTGTAACACAGTGGTACTATTCCTACCTCTGGACCAGAAGGTCCAGGTTCAAGTCTCCACATACCATGGAGATGCATCATAATCTGTCCAAACAGGTTAACCAAAAATAATTATCACTGGTTTCATCCCTGGTCTGTGCTGAGTTTGTAATCTCATGCACAAGGTGGTGGTGGGAGGATTACAAACAAACAAACAGTCACAGCATTACTTTGCTTGGGTAAGAGAAATCAACTTTCCTTCTGCTCTTGCTAACTACCGTGTGGTTCCTTTTTTTTTATTTGGGTATTCATTCAGAGATTGAGCTTTGTAGTGGTATTGGTTAAAATCCTTGCTGAGTTCATGCATAAAAATGTTCACTTGTACTGGAATGATTCACTGGACAGGCCTTGCAGGAAGTGGTCATTGTGAATCATGTTTTCTATTTAGGGCAAAATGGTTTCTTATAATGTTGAATGACTTAAGGGAAATCAGTTCCCCAGTTTAAGGATCATGCAGTATATTTGCTTCATGCTGTTATAATCACAGCTGAATCCAAGTGACTGCACATCAGTAATGCTTTTAGACTGGTGTGTGCATTAGGAGATTTCTGGAGCATTGTGACAGTGAAAAATTGTCATAGTCATATATCATAGAAACAGGCTCTTCAGCCCACTATGTCTATGCCAGCCAACAATATCAAAATACGTTAATCTCATTTGTCTGCAATTGGTCCATAACCACCGTGGGGCAGCACGGTGGCTCAGTGGTTAGCACTTCTGCCTCACAGCACCAGGGTCCCAGGTTCAATCCCAGCCTCGGGTAACTGTCTCCCCGTGTCTGCGTGGGTTTCTTCCAGGTGTTCCGGTTTCCTCCCACAGTCCAAAGATGTGCAGGTCAGGTGGATTGGCCGTGCGAAATTGCCCATAGTGTCAGGTCAATTAGTCTGGGTAGGTTACTCTTCAGAGGAGCGGTGTGGACTGGTTGGGCCGAAGGGCCTGTTTCCACACTGTATTGAATCTAATCTAATCTACTATGCCACAACATTTTAACTACTCATCCAGATGCTTCTTAAATGTTGCAAGAGTACTTGTTTCCACCACTCTGTCAGGCAGCAAGTTCCATATTTCTACCACCCTCTGGCTGAATTTATTTTTTATCTCCCATCTTCTCTAAACCACTTACTCCTTGCCTTTAAACTTAAGCATGTTTAAGCTTGGACGTGTCTGCCGTGGGGAAAAGATTCTCACGATAAAATCTGGCTATGCCTGTTATAATTTTGTAACCCTTTCAGTGATCATGGTGACCATGTATGTAGGAAGAGTGTTCAGCTGCAGCTGCAGCTGCATGGAGTGCCTGGAGCTGTGGAAACACTCACTATCTAGCATCCATGATGCTGAGGCTATTATGAGTAGCACATTTAGTGAGCTGGTCACATGACTAGTAAGGGCTACACGGGCAGAAAAGCATTGGGTGGCCCACCTGGAGGACTAGTAAGTGTGGGGAAGCAGTGCAGGAGTCCCCGTAACTATCCTTTCTCAATATACCTTGATATACCTTGTTGTGTACTTTTGGTGGAGGGTCCTCTTGGGAAAGCAACAACAGCCATGTTTGTGGCACAATGGTTGGCTTTTCTGTACAGGTAATTCTGCTATAATGTTCATTTCATCAATGCAAATTGCTATAATGCGATTGACGAATAGGGGACGCTGTTTCTAAAGCGCAAACTTTTAAACATGTGTTGGCTAAAACGTGATTGCTTCACCAACACTAAGTGCTACATTTTATTATACAATTTTTATATTATGCAGGGTCACACAAGAAAGCAATCATCGTGTTATAGAAGAACTACCTGTACAGCAAGTGAGGCAAAAGTCTGGGTTGGCTTTGGTGATAGGGTACTCAATTGTAAGGGGAACTGATAGGCAGTTCTGTGGCAGCAAATGAAACTCTCGAATAGTATGTTACCTCCCTGGTGCCATGGTCAGGAATGTCTCAGAATGGCTGCAGGACATTCTGCAGAGAGAGAATGAACCAGTCAGTAGTCATGGTAGATGTCGGTTTCAATGACATGGGTAAAACAAAATGACGTTCTGCAACAGGGATTGAGAGAGGTGGATCACAGATTGAAGAGGAAGACTACTAAGACACTAATTTCTAGCACTTCCAGTGCCATATGTTACTTGAGTATAAGGACAGGAAGATAGGACAGATGAACACCAAAATTGGAAGTGTAGTGGACAGCGAAAACGGTTACCTCAGATTACAATGGGATCTTGATCAGATGGGCCAATGAGCTAAGAAGTGGCAGATGGAGTTTAATTTAGATAAGTGTGCTGCATTTTGGAAAAGCAAATCTTAGCAGGACTTATACACTTAATGGTAAGGTCCAAGGGAGTGTTGCTAAACAAAGAGACCTTGGAGTGCAGGTTCATAGCTCCTTGAAAGTAGAGTCGCAGGTAGATAGGATGGTGAAGAAGATGTTTGGTATGCTTTCTTTTATTGGTCAGAGTATTGAGTACAGGAGTTTGGGAGGTCAAGTTGTGGCTGTTCAGGACATTGGTTAGGCCACTGTTGGAATATTGCATGCAATTCTGGTCTCCTTCCTATTGGAAAGATGTTGTGAAACTTGGAAGGGTTCATGAAAGATTTACAAGGATGCTTCCAAGGTTGGAGGATTTGCGCTATAGGGAGAAGTTGAATAGGCTGGGGCTGTTTTCCCTGGAGCGTCGGAGGCTGAGAGGTGACTTATAGAGATTTATAAAATCATAAAGGGAATTGATAGGATAAATAGACAAAGTCTTTTCCCTGGGGTGGTGGAGTCCAGAACTAGGGGGCATAGGTTTAGGGTGAGAGGGGAAAAGATATAAAAGAGACCTACGGGGCAACTTTTTCACTGAGGATGGTACGCGTATGGAATGAGCTGCCAGAGAAAGTGGTGGAGGCTGGTACAATTGCAACATTTAAGAGGCATCTGGATGGGTATATGAATAGGAAGGGTTTGGAGGGATTTGGGCCAAATGCTGGCAGGTGGGACGAGATTGGGTTGGGATATCTGGTTGGCATGCACGAGTTGGTCCGAAGGGTCTGTTTCCATGCTGTACATCTCTATGACTCTATAACATAAAGCTAAAAGGATGGTTTAGGAAGGAGGCTTTTAGATTTTTGGATCACTGGGGCTGCTTCTGGGGTAGGTGGGACCTGAACAAGCTGAACAGGTTCCACTTGAACCAAAATGGGTCCAGTGTCCTTGCTGGGAGGCTTGATACTGCTGTTGAGGATGGTTTAAACTTATTTTGCAGAGGGATGGGGCACAGAGCACATATAAATTCAGGCACAAGGTCCAATCAGCTATAAAGATCAACATCGTTTCATTTTACTTTATTTTTGATGTGGGCTGAACTGGGAAGAGGACTGTCTTACAATGAAGAACCGAGGAAGGAATTGCTTACTTTTCAAAAGCATGTTACCGAAACTCATTTAATTTAACTCATTACATTGTTAACTTTGTAAGAGTGGAAGTGTAAGAGCAGATAGCACAGCTCCAGTGAGTGTAAACAAAGTGATATTCGGCCAGCGAAGGGTCACTAATTGGTATGTGGAGTTGTGACCAGTTGTGGATGACAGGCCATTAGCCTGACAATAACTATCTGATTAGCGTTAAAAATCACACAACACCAGGTTATAGTCCAACAGGTTTAATTGGAAGCAAACTAGCTTTCGGAGCGACGCTCCTTCATCGGGTGATTGTGGAGGGCTCGATCGTAACACAGAAATTATAGCAAAAATTTGCAGTGTGATGTAACTGAAATTATACATTGAAAAATTGATTGTCTGTTAAGCCTTTCATCTGTTAGAATACAGTGATAGTTTCACTTCTTTCATGTGTAAATCACAAAACCCTTGTTTTTAAAGTTGCACTCTCGGGTTAGCTGTTAACAATGGTGATAGCTAGACAATATATTGAAGGTGTTAACCCCCTGTGTTCTCTGTCTCTGCCATGATGTTTAGATTGATTCTAATCTAAAAAGTGAGATAACAGAGTTTTACATAAAATCATGCAGTTTTTGAGCTCAGAGTTCTACATGAATGTATGCAGTTTTTGAGCAAAGTGCAATGTAACTCTGCAAGTACAAATTCACCACACAAAATATATGTGTGCATGTGCATCTTTGTCCATCTGTGTGTGTGTGTGTGTGTGTGGGGTGAGTGCAGAGTGTCTTAAGTCTGTGAGGGGGTGCATGTGTGAGTGTGGAAATGTGGGTGTCTATAAGGGTGTGTGTGGGTGTCTGTGCGCGCGTCTGTGTGTACCTGTGTCCATGTGTATGTGAGAGTGTGTGTGTGTGTGTAGTGCAATGGTGATCATCTGTAATGTGACATGAACCCTAGGTCCCAGTTGAGGCCCTCCCTATGGGTACCGAATTTACCTATCAGCCTCTGCTCGGCCACTTTCCTCTTCTGCCTTTCCCGAAGTCCACCTTGGAGGATGGTCACCCGAAGGTCCGAGGCTGAATGTCCTGGACCACTGAAGTGTTCCCCAACTGGGAGGGAACCCTCCTGTCTGTTGATTGTTGTGCGGTGCCCATTCATCCGTTGTCATAGCCTTTGCTCGGTTTCCCCAATGTAACATACCTCCGGGCACCCTTGCCTGCAATGTGTAAGATAGACAATGTTGGCTGAGTCACATGAGTACCTGCCATGTACAAGGTGGGAGGTGTTCCCACGCATAATAGTGGTATCTATGTCCACAATCTGATTAGCTGATTATCTGATTAGCTATTGGATAGTTGAAGAGCTTGTGCATACAAATGATGCTGGCAAAGCCTTCAGACTGTTAAAAGGTCAGATAGTGTGTGTCTTTCTCTCTCTCCAATACAAAACTTGAAGCCAAAGAAAACCAACTGTTTTCTCCCATGTTTTCTGTTAATCTGAGTCTAATCAGTCAGTCAGATAAGTTGGGGACTTTGTTAAAACATTTCAAATATTATGATGACTCCAGAAATAGAGTGGCTTGATTTTCAGCACACTGATGTCCCAGTGAGGCTTGACAGCTCAAACAGAATCATCACATTGTGCATCTCCATCGTATCCATCCTAAGACTATAATGCTGTGATGATGAGTTCCAACTCTTTTGGCTTATCTTAGCAACTAATAGGTAGTGAGCTTTGGCCTATTCTACACCCTTTCAAAATCTCAATATTAACTACCGTGTGATGAATCCAAACCTGAGCATAATATTCCAACTAAGGACTAATAATAGTCTTTTGCCATAATACAATTTGTTGTGTGGTGAGGGTTAGTGAATACATTATCTATATTCAGAAAAGGTATACAAGCAGAAGCTAATGGCCAACTACCTGATATCAAGGGATATGGGGTAGTGTGGGAAAATGGCAAAGAAATGGAACATCAACCGTGATTTCATTGATTGGCAGCGCAGACTTAAGGGCAAATGACCTACTGTTCCTATTTCTTCATTAATCATCCTGCCAATACATGTAAAATGATTGAATTTATTATCAGAAGTAAAAGTAAGAATTATCTATACAATAACAATCTGATAAAAACAGTTGACTTGGATTCAGACAGAAGGAGAAAACTCTGCCTAATCTTGACTCCTTTTAAGAAATGGCAACCTAAGTGAATTGTATGAAACTGCATCGTGTGTTGTACTTTGACTCATGTGTTGTACTTTGACTTATAAAAAATAATTTGATTAAAATTTCACAAAAATGTATTAATTTGATACAAAATTATAATGAAGCATAAGTAACAGGAATGGATAAGCAACTCAGTAACTAGGAAATGAATACTAATCAGAAAAATTATGTTATTGTGAAAGAAGGATGGATTGTGATACTTCAGGTTTTGTAGGTGGTGGGACTATTTCAAATTTATATAAATGACATGGAATTACAAGTGGTTAGAATTGCAAATAAAAAAAGCTAGGGGATAGCAAAATTGAAAGGGGCAGCTCCAAAAGTTTAGAAACAATTGGACAACATAGGTAAATTTCAAATGTTTATCTGGGGAATTACTCAGAACTATTGTCTAGATAACATTATTACTAAAATACAGACTACTTTTCTCATTGGTTAATAGAAACAATCCATGCAAACTGCCCTAGTAGAGCAAGCAGAGTATGTTGGTTACAGTTTTTCATTCTTGAAATACACTTAGCATTCAATTCCAGGTTACAAAATCAACTCCTGTTGGCAGGAGAATCACTGTCAATCTTTCTTTTCCAGTGAACGGTGTATGCACCTGCTTATTCATTCAGCTAGCCCTCACTGGAAGTCAGATCCCACAGGGAACAATTATGTCAATTCAGATTATTGATGTTTCGTGAGATATGATTGCTGCCTTTTCTGAATGGTCACTTTTGATATCATTGGTGAATGTTTTAAAATTACAAATTGCAAAAATTAGTTTTGTTTCTTTGACCACACAGATTGTAATCCTGCAGAATGAGGCTTCCTGATTATGAGAAAGTGAGGGACATCTTATTTGTGGATCAGCTTTTCTGGGCTGTTCCCCATTTGGGATAAGCAGAAGGTATACTGAAGAGAACTTGCTGCTCACGAATGATGCTCCTCAAAGATGTCTCGATCCTAACACAGATGTCCGACAGCATTTGTGCATCTGTCACTTGTGTGCACGTTCTTGTGCAGGGGCTTCATGTTCTTAGCCTTGTCTCTGTCACCAGTTCTCCTTCACCACAGTTCTTGGCAGATCAACATTAGTAGAAGCCTACGTGTTGAGGTTGAGACATAAGGGTCCCATCATTGTCCACTCTATCAATCAAGAAGTTACCAGAAGGCAAAGCCTCTTCACCCATCAGATCCATGGAGAGATTCTGAGCATATTGACATTTTTTTTGAAATGTTCTTTTAATTGTGATGTTAGAAACCTTTTAAAATCCTTAAACTAGAAAACCCCCAAAAATGCCAATGTAACACTTACTCACCAAGAAAGGGAGACAAAACAATTAGGGAACTGTAGGCCAGTTGGATTAACATCTATCATTGGGAGAATATTAGAGTATTAGATGTAGTAATGCAGCAGTCAGAAATACATAATATAATTGTCCAGAGTAAGTTGGCTTCATGAAGGGAAAATCATGCCTGACTATTTTGTTTAATTTCTTTTGAGGGAGTGCCAAGCAGGATAGATAAAAGGTGAGCAGTAGACTTAATATATTTTGATTTTCAAAAGGTATTCAATAAGAGACTACACATAAGGCTACTTGATAAGATAGGAGCCCATGGCTACTGTTGAGAAACCAGTATTATAGAGGTCTACAGCACAGAAAAGGGCCTTTCTGCCCATCGAGTTTGCACTAATCATAACAAGCACCCAACTACTCCAATCCAATTTACCAGCCCCTGGCCCATAGCCTTGCACACCTTGGCATTGCAAGTGCACATCTAAATACTTGAAATGTTATGAGGGTTTCTGCCTTGACCAAACAATACAAGCAGAGAGTTTCAAATTCCCACCACCGTCTGGGTGAAAAATATACTGTCGTCACATTCCCTCATCTTGAATCTATGCCACCTGGTCACTGATCCCTCTACCAATGGGAAAATGTTCCTTCTGTCTACCCGATCTATACCCTCAAATGTTTATACGTCTCAATAATGTCACTGATCAATTTTCTCTGCTCTTAAGAAAACAACCTCTATTCGTAACTGAAACTCTCCAATGTAGACAACATTCTGGTAAATCTCCTCTGCACCCTCCCCAGCGTAATCATATTCCTTCTATAATGTGAATTCCAGAACTGCACACAATACTGTAGATGTGGCCTAACCAATGTTTGATACACTTTTCATAGAATCCCTACAGTGTGGAAACGGGCCCTTCGGCCAACAAGTCCACACTGACCCTCTGAAGAATAACCCACCGAGACCCATTCCCCTGCCTTATTATCCTACATTTACCCCTGACTAATGCGCCTAACCTACAGATTCCTGAACACTATAGGCAATTTAGCATGGCTAATTCATCTGGCCTGCACATCTTTGGATTGTGGGAGGAAACTGGAGCGCCCAGAGGAAACTCACGCAGAGAGAATGTGCAAACTCCACACAGACACTCGTCTGAGGCTAGAATCAAACACGGGTCCCTGGTGCTGTGAGGCAGCGGTGCTAACCATGAGTCACTGTGCCGCCCCAAGCATAATCTCCCTGATGTTAAACTCTGTGTCTCGACAAATAAAAGCAGATGTTCATCTGCCGATTTAACCACTGTATCTTCCTGTCTTGCTACCTTTATAGGTCTGCGGGACATGCACACCAAGGTCTCTCTGATGATCAGTGCAAACTATGGTCCTACTGTTTATGTATTCCCTTTCCTTGGTTGTCCTACCCAAGTATATCACCTCCCACTTATCCAGATGGAATTCAGTTTACCACTGATCAGCAACTCTGACCAGCTCATCTGTATCCTCCTGCAACCTAAGACTATCCTCCTCACTATTTATCACTCTACCATTTTTTGTATCATCTGTGCGCTTACAGATCAACCCTTCAACACTCCAGTCTAAATCACTGAAGGGTCTCAACACCAATTCCTGCAGAACCACACTGGCTGGCCACAGCCTTCCAGTCACAAAAACACCCTCAACCTGAAATAACTCCACAGAGGCCAGTATCCTGCCACCAAATCAGCCTTTATTTACACATGGAGAGGCCTTGACACTGAGCCAGGTCTCGGAGTGAACAGGATGTCTGACACTTCTGTTCTTTTGTTTTTAACAGTGAATTTCTTGTTTATTTTTTTTTAAACCCCCACACTACCACCTAAGTGCGGTAGTGCTTATTTTATCCCCAGCACCCATGGTGTGTGTGCGCAGGTGTGAAACACAGTGAAGGACACAAAGTGCATGAATTTTTTATTCAATTTCCACCACCAGGAAGATAGGAAAACACCCGGGTGGCCAGTGACAAACACTGCCTTTCACATCAAAGGGCAGTGCTGTGTGATCAAAACAGTGAAAGGAGGGTAGGGACTAAATCAAAATAGACACTTCTGTTCTTATCAGTCAGTCAGGGCTCCCTGATTGGACCAGAGTAAATTAGAATCCCTATAGTGTGGAAACAGGCCATTTGGCCCAAAAGTCCACACCGACGCTCTGAAGAGTAACCCACCCAGACCCATTCCCTACCCTATTACTCTACATTTTACCCCAATTAATGCACCTAACCTAAACATCCCTGAACACTACAGGCAATTTAGCTTGGCCTGTTCACCTATCCTGCATGTCTTTGGATTGTAAGAGGAAACTGGAGCACCTTGACGAAACCCACGCAGACACAGAGAATGTGCAAACACCACACATACAGTCCCTGAGACGGGTCCCTGGCACTGTGAGGCAGCAGTGCTAACCACTGAGCCACTGTAACAGCTCCAATCAGGGAATTCATTCTGAGGTGCACCTGGCTGACCTCATTACAATCATTACACAACCCTCACCCTCTGTTTCTTCCCACTTGGCCAATTCTGGATGCAATTAGCTAAATTTCTTTGGATCCTGTGGGCTCTTACCTTCACTATCAAAGACCTGGGTCGAACTTATCAAAAGCCTTGCTGAAGTCCAAATGGATTATGTTACCTCTGACCTTATTTTGGATAAAAGGTCATTAAAAACAGCTGGAAATGGTTGTGCATACGACATTATCCTGATCAGCTAGAGGGCTCTTGTGGCACAGTGGTAGTGTCCCTACCGTTGTACAATGAGGCCCAGGTTCAAGTCCTACGTGCTCCAGAGGTATGTCATTAACATTTCTGGATAAGCTGGTTAGAAAATATCAATCACAAGGAGCTGCTGCCAAGTTCTTGTGTTGAGACGGCTGGCCACCAATAACTATGACTATTTCCTTTTCTGCTAGGTATGAATTTACCCAACGGGGAGTTTCCTGCCAACTCCTGACCTCAATCTTACTTGATCTCTTTGTTGTCATACTCAATCAAATGTTGCTTTGACAAAGGCAACCATTCTTATTTTAATTCCAGAATTCAGTGTTTTTTTTTCATGTATGGACAAATGCAATAAGATTTGGAGTATGGCTCCTGCAGAACCCAAAGTGAGCATGTTATTGCTGAGCAAGAGTAACAGCACTGTCAATGATTGAGAGCAGACTGATAAAATGGTAATTGGCCAGTTTGTATTCTTCATGCTGTGTCTCCCTCGGACATACCAGGGGAATTTTCCACATTGTTGGATGCATATCCATCTATAATTGTACTGGAACAGCTTGCCTTAACAATTCTACACAACTGTTGTTTATAATTTCAGCTGTTAGCATTATTTAGTTCTAGACATTCAAAAGCGAATAAACAGATTTTGGATTAAATACAAGAAAATACTGGAGAAGTGCAGGTGGTTTCATAGTATCTGTGGAGAGAGAAACAGAGTTAATGTTTCAAGTGTGATATCTCTAGAGTTGCGAAAAAGAGTTATATTGGACTTTAATTGTTATCTCTGTTTCTTTCTACAGTTACAGACAGACTTACTGAGTTACTCCAACATTTTCCATTTCAACATTCATAGCACTTTTCGTTTATGTACTTTGGATGTTTTGAACATTCAATGAAATAGTTTAAAGTTGAGTCTTTAAAACAAAGTGTATTCACATTTTAAGAGCTTATTCAAGAGAGAAGGGAAAAATGAATAGAGGTTTGAATTTATACAGCATATTTCATGATAACAGACCAATTAATAACCAAGAAGGGTTTTAAGTGTTATCATGCAGGAAACATTGCCAACAAATTTCCACAGGAAAATGCAATAATGACCATGTTATCTACTATGGGGCTGATTTAAGGCAAAAATATTGATCAGGGAAATCATGGATAAATTTTCTGTACCTCTTTGAATTTGTATGTGTTCATTCTTCAGAACTGAAGAAAGCACACTGGACTTGAAATGTTAACTTTGCTTTCTTTCAACACATGTTGCCAGACCTGATGAATTTCACCAGCAATTTCTAATTTCCAGCATCTGCATTCTTTGTTTTATTTATGACCTGAGGAAGTGAATTTACTATAGCGAAGTTTGTGGATGACACAAAAATAGGTGGGAAAGCAAATTGTGAGGATTACAAATGGTCTACAGAGGGCCATAGATAGGTTAAGTGAGTTCGCAGAACCTTGAGACATGGAATATAATATGGGTTAATGTGAGGTTATGCACTTTGAGCTTAGAACCCCTGCAGTGTGGAAACAGGCCATTTGGCCCAACAAGTCCAATTAGGACATGGCCAATTCATCTAACCTGTGCATCTTTTAGATTGTGAGAGGAAACCGGAGCACCCCCACGTAGACACAGGGAGAATGTGCAAACTCCACATGGACAGTCACCCGAACCCGGGTCCCTGGTGCTGTGAGGCAGCAGTGCTAACTACTGAGTCACCGTGCTGGCCTTTGGCAGGTAGAATAGAGGAGCTGAATATTATTTAAATGGCGAAAGACTGTAGAAAGCTGCAGCACACAACATTCTCATGCATGAATCTCACAAAGCTAGCCTTCAAGTTCAGCAGCTAATAAGGAATGCAAGTAGACTGCTGCCCTTTATTTTAAAGGGAATGGAGTATAAAGAGGTTTTCCTAAAACTATACAAGGTCTTAATCAGACCTAATGTCGAATGCTGTGAACTTTTCATCCTTTTATTTAAGCAAAGATATATTGGCATTGGAGTCAATCTTTTCTGGATTGCCTCTGGGAATGGAAGGATTTTCTCATGAGAAGTTGAGTAGTTTGGTCCGGACTTGTTGGAATTTAAAAGAATGAGTGATGGCTTTATTGAGGGGGAGGTAATGGCCTAGTGGTATTATCACTGAACTGTTAATCCAGAGATCAGGAAATATTCTGGGGGTTCAAACCCCACCATGGCAGATGTTAGAATTTGAATTTAATAAAAATCTGGAATTAAGGCTCTAACGATGACCATGAAATCATTGTTGGAAAAACCCATCTGGTTCACTAAGATTAATTCAAGATGGCAGCAGAGTAGGACGCTTCAGCCAAAGCTCATCCACTCCACCTGTTTCTCTTTTTTTCCCTTTTTCTTTTCTGTCTTTGTGTTTCTTCTTTCTTCTCCCGGTGTGATGTCCTCCCAGCATGGCGTAGGAGTCTTTGGGTGTCCTATGGTGCTCTCTCAGCACCCTGCGGTGGTCTCTCAGCCAAGAGAAAGACTTCTTCAGCGACCCATGATATGTCTCTCAGCTCAGCGTCCAAGATGGCCAGTGGTGAGAGCGAGGCCCAGCGCATACCCGGCAATCGGAGACTGTGAGCGGGTTCTGCTCAGACATGTTCTGGAGGCAGCAGGAGGAGATCAGAGCCGGCAGCTTCAGCGGCAGTAGCAGCAATGATGGCATTGCGGCTCAACATAGTAAGCACTAGTAGTGAGGGACGCCCCGGCATCTCCAGCAACGGCATCAAGGAGTCACAGCTGAGGTCTCCTAGCGAGGGAGATTGAGGCCCTAGAAGGCATAATCAAAGACTGTTGAACTTTTAACTTTATTCCTTTATTTTTCTAGTTTATGTTAAGAAGGACTATATGAACTATTACCTTATTTCTTTATTTTTCTACTTAATCTATGAAGGTCTGTAATGCTTAACTTTGATCCTTTTACTACTTTGTACCTGAATCTTTTATAGCTAGGTATGTTTGTACCTAACATGGCGCCATGTGTGGCAACATTAGACACTTGTCACTTTACTCCTGTACTTCGGTACTGGAATATACGTGACAGTACAATGTAAATCTGAATCTAATGTCCTTTAGGGAAGGAAATTGTCACCCTTACCTGGTCAGGCCTACATGTGGTTGATTCTTAACTGCCCCCTCGAATAGGCAATAAATGCTGGCCTAAGCGGTGCTCTCATCCCATGAATTAATTTTTAAAAACGAAGTATGTAAGATTAATAGGGTACTTGACAGGGCAGATATGGAGAGATCATTTCCTCTTGTTGGACAGTCCAGGACCAGTGGAGAGAGTTATAGCAGAAGAGGTCACCCGCTAAAGATAGAAAAGGTTTTTTCATTCTCAGGGTAAAGAGACTGTGAAATTCTTTACCACAGAGTGCTGTCGAGGCTGAGTTATTGAGTATATTTAAGACTGAGACAAACAGATTTTTAGTCAGTAAGGGAATCAAGGGTTACGGACTTAATGCAGGAAGGTTGAGTTGAGGATTGTCAAATCAACCATAATCTAATTGAATGGCAGAGCAGTTGATGGGCTGAATGGCCTACTTCTGTGTGCTTTGGTCTTCTGGACTAACCCTGAAATAAATTGTTAAAATAATACTGTTCCATTTCAGTAACTGCTCCATTTCAGGTATTTTCATGAATGTGAATAAACTTGGTACCTGTTAATGACTTTTGTATTTTATCGTTGAACTACAGGCCAGTATCTACAGTCAATGTCAACAGTGAAATGTTAAACACAAATGACTTAAATGAGCAAAAATTTCAAAAGATTACAATAGATTGCACATTTTAAAAATAAAAATAATGTTTAAATCTGGAATTAGAAGTTCTGAGTGAAATAAAGGAATAAGATTTTTGTTTTGCAGTTATCTCGATCAACGGTGACAATAGTTGCCTCTATGACAGGAAATTCAGGAAGCACATGTTGGTCTGCAGGGTTTGTATATTATCTGGGCCTCCTGACTGCCTCAGTGAGAGGCTTTTCCTGTTATTCAAATACTGAGAACTGTGTCAGCAATTAATCATGGTGAGATTTACAGAACTCTGCACTCGCTCTTCTCTCAGCCGCTTTTCTCATGTTTCCATGAATTAGATGCACATTTCCTGACTAACTGTGTGAAAACTAATGATAGCTTGACTTGGCCCAGACCCCACTGACGCACAGATTGTCTGTAACCCATATCCTGAACACTTTGCTTCTTTTTCCAAGCCCTATTTGACATGTTCACGGTGTCTTGAAATATAGACATTCGCCTTCCAGTGTGACGTGAACTAGTAAAGTTTAGTATTTATTTTGGCACCTCATGATTGAGATGCAGTAATAATTCAAACATCCAATTTGTAATGAGCTACAGAAATAATCTTTTTCTGAGAGTTATTTAATGTATTTGTGTATCAGTAATGAATAAAACACTATTTTTAAATAGAAACTTCTATCTTCATTCATTTTCTGTCATGGTTGCCAGTTCCATACAACAGCTCGAATGTTGAGGAGTGTAAGTGAGGGCTTTGGGTTTTGCTTTGTCGCTAAGCTAGTCAGACCATTATTTAAGCCTAAGTATTAATAAGTTTCTTTACTCATATGTTCTATTCCTCTTTAAAGCTAATCAATAATGTCTTTGATGAGAAATATAAATGAGAGACAGCTTTTGTGGCTATAGGCTCTTTATCAGCACGAGCCATATAACTCTGGGTTTAAAAAAGTAGTGAGAATGCCATCACCGTTCACTTTATATGACTGTGCTGCTTTTAGTAGCAGTACTGCGATATTAATGGGATGGCGCCAAAAATAGTTCCAAGGTGCATCCTCTGAACATAGCTCCTGCTGGGAGCTATCGAACAGATTTACTCATTACGGCTTGGAAACAGCTCAGGTTTACCAATGCTGCCTTTTTCTTCATGTAAAATTATTTTCCAATTACGATTATTGCACTTCAAAGAAAATAATACATACTTATTGTCTTTTGCTGCTGACGCATTGGAATCCATCTGGCCAGCATCAGAGCATCAGCCTATTATGGACTTCTATTAGTAGTGCACTAATATAAACACAGAGTCAAAAAGTGTGGTGCTGGAAAAGCACAGCCAGTCAGGCAGCATCCGAGGAGCAGGCGAGTCAATGTTTTGAGCATAAGTTCTTCATCAGAAATGAAGAGCTTATGCTCGAAATATTGACTCACCTGCTCTTAGGATGCTGCCTGACTGGCTGTGCTTTTCCAACGCCACACTTTTTGACTCTGATCTCCAGCACCTACAGTCCTCACTTTCTCCTAATATAAACACAGGCAGATTTAAGGACATTTCATGCTTTCATGGGAAAGTAGGAGGGAATGTGCACAAACAAAAACAATTAGGCCTGACCACAATGCCGCACAGTGCTTCACTCAGTCTGACTGTGCCAAATGTGAATATTTTTGTGCAGGAAAGGACCAGGGGCAAGAAGTCTCTCAGGAATTGGACTGCATGTAACATCCACATGGGAAAAGGAGATGGTTGATCCCGTTGAATGGTTCCTGAACAAATTCAGTTTTTTTTTGGCAGGGAGCCTCATTGTTGGAAGGCTCAAAACAAGCACAGGTACATGGCTTAGCTGACAGTGAGATGGGCTTTCCCGGTTAGACCTGTCCTTTATACTGAGAGACATTCCAGCTCTGCAAGATTCCCATGAGGTGACTGCAGTTAGAAAGAGAGCATTAACTACTTCCTTTTGGAATGTCCCTTTACAGAGCAGATGTTGAAATAGCTGCAGACGTTTTTATCCAGTTCATCTCTATCAACTGTCTATCATAGGACTAAGTGGTCCATGGGTTGTTCCCAGGGATGCACATTGAGCTGGGCATCAGCTATCACTGGAAGACCGAATAAATGGTGAAAGAAGCTCTTTGATTTGCCTAAGAATTTCTAGGAGCTATTAATGACTGAGTGTTGCAGGCTGGTATGTTGCAAGGTCCGGAACTATTTTTTTTGAAAATGAACAAAACTTGCACAGAATCTTAAAATTTTATTGCACCAAAGGAGGCCAATCAGCTCAATGCATCTATACAGACTCTCCAAATGGATATTTCATTTAATGCTATTTCCTGCCTTCTCCCCATAACACAGCACATAGGAGGTGCCATTGCAATGGCTCTACGGGGTAAGGCTAAATCATATAACAAGAGACTGGAAAGCAAGTAGAACCTCTCCAGCTGTACGCAGTAGACAATGCTTAATGTGAAACGGAAATGTGCATTGTAAATATAATCTGTAATGGCAAGTGTAGTGAGTACCTTATGTACTATATTCAAAGATGTTGATCTGTATTGCACTTTATGATGTCAAATTTAAACTGTTGTGTATTTTTAGAGACTTTATAAATAGAAATATTTTGGGGAACAGCATAACAATGGATGTTATCATCCTTTACTATTATTTTATCAGTTAACTGAAAAGTACCATTGTCAGACCAAACCAGTACCTCACCTAAAAGGAAGTAGTGGTTGAACCTGTAGTAGGAGAAAGCTAGCAGCAGCAGAAATCAGTACAGGGAAGTTCACTGTCATGATCAATTACTGACATTATAGAGTCAGCTAATCACAGGTATAATAAATAGAGCACAGTAAGTGGTTACACTCTTGCAATGTCTATCTACTATTTATACAAATAATCTGAAGATCTTTTCATCTAATTCCACTAAAAAGGTATAGTGTTTTGTTTTTGATTTCTTGACGTTTATTTCCCAAGACTTCTGTAACCATTGTCCCTTTATTTGAGCTGGTGTGTGCACATGCAGGTATGGAATCTGAAAAGTCCAAATCTGTTGTTCAAAGCCAATGGTTCATGGCAAATCTGAAAAATATGATAATCATGAGATGTAAATGATGTTATCTTCCATTTGCTCCAAAGGACCATTTACTTGAATCTTTCAGGTTTTTGGACACCTTCTAGATACCATGAAATCTATGGCATTTAAGACAATATTAAACTGCATGAAGTGTTTCAATTTGTTTTATTTCAGGTCTGATGGAGCTGATGTGGAACTGCTTACTGCTCCCCACTCCAGCAGCATGCAGACAGTCTCTGTTGATGGAAGCACAGATTCTGTACACCAAGGTAATGGACAATTTTGGGCAAATTTTCTCAGATAATATCATTCAATGGTGACAGAAGACTGCATTCAAATATTGAGAAGTTTTAAAAACACTAATGTAATCCCATATTACTACTGTGCACTGAGGCATTGATGTGTATTCATCCACTTACATGTTCCTTAATTGATATCTTGACTGTCTAATGATATCTTAATGAGTGGAATCATGTACAGAACCTCTCTCCAACTGTATTATAATATTAGTTTTCTGTCTTCCTTAAATTATAACTTAAAATTTTGCTTTCTCTTTACATATATTCTCTCCTGTCTTTGAAGGTTCAAATTACTTTGACTTTCTGATGTTAAATGCAAATCTAAAACCATTTATGTATTCCTATTCTGCCTGGATGTTGTGTTTTGCAGGGCAGGCTGGGGTCATTCTTGGGGCCAGCAAATTTCCTGGGTTGTTATCTTTGTCCTTGCCTGGCACATACAAATCTCTCAAAACGACTTCACTTTGCTAATCTGAAGGGTTGCTTGAGCTGCTTAAAAACTCCAGAGAGTCGATTTGCTTTAGAATTACATCTGGCAATTTTGTGTTCTTAGTTAAATTATTTATATAAGTAAATGCTTTCAAATGCTATGGCGGAACTTTAGAAATAGAAATGAAACACAGGCAAGCCTAAATTTATTGTGTGCATTTCCTGTCCCACACCAGTATGTTTAACCCTTAAATGCTTACCGCAGTGGCCTAACAATCTCCTTAGTTGTAAGGCTAACTAGAGATAGACAGTATTAGTGATGTGCACATTTTAAGTATTAATTTTAAAAGTAAGGATGTTTCATATTGTTTAATGCATATTTATCAGAACTTTATACAAGAAAAAAAACAAACTCTCCAACAATTTAAAATACATTGGACTATATACAATTGACCTAATCATTGATTCATCCTCATTTCTAGTGATTTGGACTTTGGAATCTTGAAAATTACATATCACAGTACCATAGCAACATAATAATACATTATATTTCAGTCCTTTATAAAGCAACTCTCAAGACAAGCCATCATTTGCTTCTACCTTGGGTTTTAAAATTTTGATTTGGTGAAAAAGTCAAGATTTAAATCAATTGAGAAATTTCTCAGCAATAATAGATACTCTCCAATTGACGTTTAGGAGATCTTGTTTAGACATAGGTACAGTAAATTAAATTGATCTTGTTGCAGAGAATATAATGTAGAACAATTTGGCTAAAGAAATAGCAAAGAGCATGTCACCGGAGGGAGTGGTTTATAGGTCTCCTGATAGTATATGCCCAGTGGCATGTGGTATGTACGAAGAAATAATGGAGTCTTGTAAGAAAAGTACTGTAATAAACATGGGAGTTTGAATGAATCAAATTGATAAAGATAACTTGCATATAGGATTGTACTGTATATTCAGGACAGGTGTTTCTTTTTAGAACATTACATTCTGGAACCAACTAGGTAATGTGTATGAGACAAGATAAATTAATCACCTTATTAAAGGCTCCTCTTGGCAAGAGTAATTGTAACGTAGTGGAATTTCACATTTAGTTTGAAGATGAGAAATATGGGTGTGACACTAGTGCCTGACTCTTCTTTAAACTTGATTTATGAAGACAGAGTTGTTTAAAGTGAAATGCAAAAAAATGATTAAAAGATAAAATGGTGGTGAAGTAGTGGCAGCCATTTAAAGGGGATGGTCCGTAACTTTTGACAAAGGTATATTTCAGTGTGAAGGAAAGACTTTTGAGAAGGTTGCCCATCTGTGACAAACTAAGAAAATAATATCAACTTGAAAGAAAGGTTATGCAATGCTGCAAAAAATAGTGATAGACGAGAAGATGGACAAAGTTCTAGAAACCACTGAAGGATAACTTTTAATAAAATGGAGAAATAAGAGTATGAGAGCAATAGTAATATAACAATGGACAGTAAAACTTCTATAGGTATATAAAAAGAGCAGTAGAAGTGAGCATTAGTTTCTTATAGGTTGAGACTGGGGATTTAGTAATGGAGAAAAATGGAAATGGCAGAGACATTAAAGAAGTGTTTCATATCCGTCTTCACAAAATACACCTAAAGAATAGTAGAAAAGAAGGGAGCAAAAGTTATGGGGGAACTTGAAATAGTCGTGATCACAAATCTCCTGGATCTGGTGACCTGTATCCTAAGGTCTTGAAAGAGGTGGCTGCAGAGATCGTCTGCGCATTAATTTTAATCTTCAAAATTTTACAAGATTCTGGTATAGTCCCAGTAGATTGGACAACCACAAATGTAACACTGCATTTTGTGAAAGGAAAATTGTGTTTCACAAATGTATTAGAGTCCATCAAGGATGCAACAAGCAGGATGGATCAAAAGAAACCAGTAGGTGTAGTGTATGTGGATTTCAAAAAGGCTTTATAAGATGCCACATGAACAATTACTGCACAAGATAAGACCTCATGGTGTTAAGATTGATACATTAACATGAATAGAGGATTGGCTAACTAGCAGAAAACAGTGGGCTCTAAATGCATAATTTTCAGGTTAGCAAACCTTAACTAGTAGAATACTACAATGATGGATCTCAAATATTTGTAATCTGTTTTAATAACTTGGATGACGGGATTGACTACTGTAGCCAAATTTGCTTATGATGCAAAGATAGATAGAAAACCGAGATGTGAAGAGGATTCAAAAATTCTGTAAAAAAGAAGAGATGGATAGATTAAATGATTGGCAGATCTAGTATAATGTGGGAAAGTATGAGATTGTCCAATTTAGCAGAAAGATTGGAAAAGCAGATTATTCTTTAATAGAGAGAGAGACTGCATTATCTGGTGATACAGGAATCACGAAAAGATGACAAGCACAAACAAGAAATTAGGAAGGCAAATTGAATGTCCACCTGTATAGTAGGGGGAATGGAATGTATAAATAGACAAGTCATGCTGCAACTATATACAGGGTGTTTTGAAGATGTGCATATTCTATACCTTTAAAAGAGTAAAACCTAGCAGTGAGAGCACCAAGTGTTTTCAATAAGACACAACGTAACATGTGGTCCAGCTACTGGGTCAGCTAGTTGCCTCAAAATGACCAAACAGATTCTAATTAGGCCAATCAGTTTAAATTATACCCCGAAAAATACAAAATTCCAATCAAGTTTGAATTGAGTATACTGACAATCTTAAAAGCCAAACCACAATCCGATGCTTTGGGTTAAAAGACTGGGGAAAATTGGACAGTTGGGAGGAGAATTGCCACCAGAGCAACAGCTGTAGACTGCTAGTCTGAACTCTGAGAGGTATCTGTCTAGAGAAGAAATTTGCACAGAGAAAAACCTCAACACTGACCCAGAGAACCAATTTACTGACGAAGATAGAGAGAAGATTCGACCACTGGCTGGTTTTAAAATTTGAGTTTTCCTGTAAATCTTAATTGGTAGTTTTATCGGATTAGTATTATAGAAGGGAAGGTAAAGAGAAAGGAGATGTAAATAGTTGTGATTTAATTATTCTCTGTTATACTTTAAGAAATAAAGTTGTTGATTTTTACTTTAAATAGTTCTTGGCCTCTCAAATTTTCAGTTACTGCATGGGATAAGTTTTTTTCTGTGTTGCTGGTTTAAATTAAGCAGGAGGATTTACTTTGTGTTGTAACAGATCTGGGGCTCGTCCAGGATTTGAACTGGTTTAGTCAGATTTAAATAGATTTGGCGGTACAAAAAATCCCAGCAAATCTAAACGCTTGCAGGTTAGTGTCCTAGATCTTTAAGTAAAACGTAGGTGAGACAATTTGTTTAATTTTGATGACTTGTGGTTGATTAAATTAAAAGTGAGAGAAATAGCTCTTAAAATTGATAAAGAGGTTCTGGGATTTGAAGATGATTCTCAAATTTGCCAAGGAAGTTAAGAAGGAAAGAAAAAGGCCATACTTTTAGAATTAGCAAATAAGTTAGATTTGGGTTTAACCAAGGACAAAAGTAAAGCTGAAATTGTCAAGGAGTTGCTTAGGTGTATCGGAGAGAAAGACAAGCGCAGCGGAGGTAGAAAAACTTAAATTCCAATTGAGGAAAATGGACTTAGAAGATAAACAAAGAGAAAAAGAAGAAAGGGTGAGAGAAAGGGAGAAAGAAAGAGAGGAGAAAGGGAGAGAGGAGAGAGAGAATTTGAACTTGAGAAGTTGCAACTTAGTCAGCAAAGTCAAGTTAACAGGTTAGAAATTAAAAGAGAAGGTAGTGATATATATAAATATGTCAAAACTCTGCCACATTTTGATGAGAAAGATGTTGAAGCCTTCTTTATTTCGTTTGAAAAATTAACTAGGCAGATGAAGTGGTCTGAGGATTTATGGTTAATGCTAGTTCAGTCTCAACTGGTAGGCAGAGCTAATGAGGTGTTTGCTGCACTGTCAGATGAGGTGTCAAGAGATTATGAAGTGGCCAAACAGACTATTTTAAGTGCTTATGAATTGGTACCAGAAGCATATAGACAGTGGTTCAGAAACACAAAGAAGGAACCAGATGAGACTTACGTTGAGTTTGAAAGACTTAAACAGTCATTTTGATCGATGGGTGCATGCTTTGAAAATAGATAGGATATTTAAGGCCTTAAGATAGATTATTCTGCTGGAAGAGTTTAAAAAACTCACTTCCAGAGATGGTAAGAATTCACGTGGAGGAACAGAAAGTTCAGGAAGTGAGAAGGACAGTAGAATTATCAGATGAGCACATGTTGGTGCATAAGAGAAGCTTCCAGCCAGAATTTTGCCCTGTAAAGGATAGAAGTTGAGAGAAGGGGAGATCCTACACAACAAAACCAACAGTAGAGAGCACTGGTAAGAATTTACCACAGGATAAAAAAGAAGCCCAATAGGATAGAAAGGAGGTAAAAGGCCTCAGGTGTTTCCACTGTGGTAAAGTGGGGCACATAAAGTCACAGAGCTGGTCATTAAAGAAAGGCACTCCGGGAAAAGATGTGGTAAAAGAAGCTAAGCCAGTGGCATCAGTGAAAGTAGCAAAGGAAACTCCAAGAAGAGCTGAGGAGTTACAGGAGAGTGCACAGTCTAGGTAGGGGCTGGGTATGGAATTAGTACCTGATCTTGACAAAGAATTTCCCTCTGTGGGTAAAGTTTACTCAGAAAGAATAGGGGGAGAAGGACAAGAAGTTATCATTTTGAGAGGTACAGATTCTAACCAGTCGCTGATAGTAAGAGATGAGTGAATATGCACTCTTTCTGATCTGTTACCCGAGAGTGTGGTCATTTGTGGGATAGATGGACAGAAATTTGGTGTTCCCTTTTGTAGGATCAGGTTGGAATGCCAACACAAGACTGGGGAAGTTACAGTGGGAGTGATTGACAGAGTGTCAGTTCCAGGAATTCAGTTTATTCTTTGGAATGATTTGGTAGGATTCAAGATGGGAGTGACACCCCTTGTTTTGGAGAAACCCAAGGAAGACCAAGAAACTGAGGAGTTAAAACAGAAATATCCTGGTATTTTCCCAGACTGTGTGGTAACCAGATCCCACTATCATATGTCACAGCACAAAGCGAAAAGTAAAAAGAAAGGTGAAGAGTTGAGGTTCAGTTAGCGGATACATGTAATGGTGCAGGAAAAACCTGAACAGGCAGAGAATCAGACAGAAGTGTTTGGTCCTGAAAGGCTAAGAGACTTGCAACAGCAAGACAAGATGATAAAAGATATAAATGTGGATGCGTACTCTGAAAAGGAGTCAGAGAATATTCCTGAGGGTTATTATCTGAAAGATAGAATCCTAAAGCAGAAATGGAGACCACGGCAGGCTAATGCAGAGGAGAAATGAGCCGAAGTACACCAGATTGTGTTGCCAGTAGTATACAGATAGGAGGTGTTACAGGTAGCACATGAACTACTTGCAGGAGGTCACCTAGGGGTACGAAAGACTCAGGCTATGGTCCAAAAACATTTTTATTGGCCTGGAATGCAAAAGGATGTGGTTAACTTTTTCCATACGTGTCATACATGCCAAATAGTAGGTAAGCCACAGGCAGTATTAAAACCAGCAGCTTTGTTGCTCATTCCCACATTTGAAGAACATTTCACGTGGGTTATAATTGATTGTGTAGGTCCCCTCCCAAGAACTAAAAGTGGGAACCAGTACTTGTTAACCATAATGGATGTGTCGCCCAGATTTCCGGAGGCAATTCCATTACGGAATATCAAGGCAAAAAGGGTAGTAGAGGAGTCAGTAGCTTTCTTCACACGGTAAGAGAAATTCAGTCGGACCAAGGGTCAAATTTTATTACTAGGCTTAAGGAGGTTATGGATAGCTTGGGTACAGAGCACTTTAAATCCAGTGTGTATCATCCTGAATTCCAGGGAGCTTTAGAAAGTTGGCATCAGACCTTGAAGACCATGTTGAGAGCGTACTGTCAGGATTACCCGAATGATTGGGATAAAGGTATCCCATTCGTATTGCTTGCCATTAGCGATGCCCCAAATAAATCTACTCAGTTCACTCCCTTTGAGTTAATATTCGGGCATGAAGTGAGAGGCCCTTTGAAGTTAATTAAAGAAGAATTGACAGTACCAAAGTCGGAGATCTCACACTTGGATTATGTGTTGGAGGTGAGGGAGAGATTAAATAGAGTAGATGAGTTAGTTAAACAGCACCTAAAGAGGGCAAAGTATAGAATGAAACAGGTGGCAGGTAAAAGCTCTGAGACTCGAACATTTTCCCGAGGGGATGACGTGTTAGTACTTTTACCAGTGATAGGAGATCCCTTCAAAACCAGGTTTAGTGGTCCCTATCAAATTAGAGAAAAAGTTGACTCAAGTGAACTATCTCGTAAAGAGGGGGGGAAAAAATGTATCGAGTATGTCATGTGAACATGTTGAAGCTGTATTATAATTGAGAGAAAGAACTGGAGAAACAGGTGTTAGTTACTGCTGTACAGAGTGGGGAGGAATCAAATCCAGATGATGTGGATTTTGATGTGCCTCAACATAAATTAAAAAATGAAAAAGTCCTTGAGGAGTGGGATAGATTAGAAAGCTATCTGTCTCAGGAGCATAGAACGCAGTTGAAAGGTTTGTTACTGCAATATAAGGACATATGTAAGAATAAGATGGGGAAGACTAATGCTATTATACATGAAATAGACATAGGAAGTACTGCTCCAATAAAAAAACACCACTATCAGCTTAATCCTTTCAAAGCCAGATAGGTCCAGAAGGAGGTGGAGGCCATGCTCGACAAGGACATCATTGAACCAAGCTAGAACGAGTGAAGTTCGCCGATTGTCTTAGTTCCCAAACTGGATGGGACTCAACAACTTTGCGTGGAATATTGGAAGGTCAGCGACATTACAAAATCAGACTCATGTCCAATTCCGAGATTGGAGGACTATATCGAGAAAGTCAGACAAGCTAAGTACATCACCAAGTTGGACTTAATGCGTGGTTACTGGCAGGTCCCTTTATCAGAGTCTGCGAAATAAATTTCTGTATTTGTAACCCCAAATGGGCTATATCAGTTTAAAGTGATGCCCTTTGGAATGAAGAACGCACCAGCCACATTCCAAAGACTCATGACCAGAATTGTGGCTGGGTTAACAAACTGTGCAGTCTATTTGGATGATGTAGTGATCTTTAGTAAGTCCTGGAAAGATCATATAATACAGTTGGCAGAGCTCTTTGAACAACTATGAGAAGCAGAACTGGTGATAAACTTAAATAAAATGGAATTTGCAAAAGCAAACATCCTTAGGACATAACATCGGTCATGGAAGGTTGACCCCACAGAACACAAAGACGAAGGCCATCGAGGAATTTGTACGACCAACCTTGAAGAAAGAGGTGCTTAGAATCCGTTGAGTCTGAAGAATCAATCAGAAGTTTGTTCCAAACTTCAGCAGTGTAGAGGCACCGTTAACTGATTTGCTGAAGAAGAACACAAAGTTTCAGTGGACAGAACCATGCCAAGAGACCATTTGAAATCGATATTAAGCACCAAACCAGTTTTAGCTACACCAAGCTTTTCAAAATGTTTTAAAGTCGCCATCGATGCTAGTGACATTGCAGTTGGAGCTGTAGTCCTGCAGGAAGATGAGAATGGAATTGAAATCCCAGTTGGTTACTTTTCGAAGAAAATCAACATCCACCAGAGGAAATATTCCACGATTGAAAAGGAACGATTGAGTTTGGTACTGACCTTACAACGTTTTAATCTGTATGTCACGAGCAATGTGTCGGAGATGGTTGTGTACATGGATCACAATCTGTTACGTTCTTAGAATGCTTTAAAGACAAGAGTATGAGACTATTTTGTTGGAGTCTTATGCTACAGACTTCCAATTTAAAAATTGTACATGTTGCGGGTCGTAAGAATGTAATCGCAGATGTATTATTGCGGATTTAACTAATAGAGTTTAGATGAGATTTGTCTTTATTTAATGATATATATACAAAGCTATATGGGAAGAAGTTAAGGTGAACTTGTATTAAAGTTGAAATATGTGTTGCTGGAAAAGCACAGCAGGTCAGGCAGCATCCAAGGAGCAGGAGAATCAACATTTCGGGCATAAGCCCTTCTTCAGGAATGAGGAGGGTGTGCCAAGCAGGCTAAGATAAAAGGTAGGGAGGAGGGACTTGGGGGAAGGGCTTTGGGAATGCGATGGATGGAAGGAGATTAAGGTGAGGGTGATAGGCCGGAAAAGGGTTGGGGGCGGAGAGGTCGCGAAGAAGATTGAGGGTTGGGACTGAGATTAGGTGGGGGGAGGGTAAATGAGGAAGCTGGAGAAATCTGCATTCATCCCTTGTGGTTGGAGGGTTCCTAGGTGGAAGATGAGGCGCTCTTCCTCCAGGCGTTGTGTTGCCATGGTCTGCCATGTCCTTGGCAGAGTGGGAGGGGGAGTTAAAGTGTTCAGCCACAGGGCGGTTGGGTTGGTTGGTCCGGGTGTCCCAGAGGTGTTCTCTGAAACGTTCCGCAAGTAGGCGGCCTGTCTCCCCAGTGTAGAGGAGGCCACATCGGGTGCAGCGGATGCAGTAAATGATATGTGTGGAGGTGCAGGTGAATTTGTGACAGATATGGAAGGATCCCTTGGAGCCTTGGAGGGAAGTAAGGGGGGAGGTGTGGGCGCAAGTTTTGCATTTCTTGCAGTTGCAAGGGAAGGTGCCGGAAGTGAAGGTTGGATTGGTAGGGGGTGTGGACCTAACGAGGGAGTCGCGAAGGGAGTGGTCTTTCCGGAATGCTGATAGGGGAGGGGAGGGAAATATATCCTTGGTGATGGGGTCCGTTTGGAGGTGGTGGAAATGACGAAGGTTGATACGATCTATCTGGAGGTTGGTGGGGTGGTTGGTGAGGACCAGTGGGGTTCTGTCCTAGTGGCGATTGGAGGGGCGGGGCTCAAGGGCGGAGGAGCGGGAAGTGGAGGGGATGCGGTGGAGAGCATCGTCAACCACGTCTGAGGGGAAATTGCTGTCTTTGAAGAAGGAGGCCATCTGGGTTGTTCGGTATTGGAATTGGTCCTCCTGGGAGCAGATGCGGTGGAGGCGAAGGAATTGGGAATATGGGATGGCGTTTTTACAGGGGGCAGGGTGGGAGGAGGTGTAATCTAGGTAGCTGTGGGAGTCGGTCGGTTTATAGTAAATGTCCGTGTTGAGTCGGTTGCCCGAGATAGAAATGGAGAGGTCTAGAAAGGGGAGGGAGGAGTCTGAGACGGTCCAGGTAAATTTGAGGTCAGGGTGGAAGGTGTTAGTAAAGTGGATGAACTGTTCAAGCTCCTCGTGGGAGCATGAGGTAGCGCTGATACAGTCATCGATGTAACGGAGGAAAAGGTGGGGGTTGGTGCCAGTGTAGCTGCAGAAGATGGACTGTTCCACATATCCGACGAAGAGGCAGGCATAGCTGGGGCCCATGCGGGTGCCCATGGCTATTCCTTTGGTTTGGAGGAAGTGGGAGGATTGGAAAGAGAAGTTGTTCAGAGTGAGGACCAGTTCAGTCAGTCGAAGGAGGGTATCAGTGGAAGGGTACTGGTTGGGTCGGCGGGAAAGGAAGAAGCGGAGGGTTTTGAGGCCTTCGTGATGGGGGAGGGTGGTGTTTAGGGACTGGATGTCCATGGTGAAGATAAGGCGTTTTTGGCCGGGGAAGCGAAAATCATGGAGGAGGTGGAGGGCGTGGGTGGTGTCCCGAACATAGGTGGGGAGTTCTTGGACTAAGGGTGACAGGACCGTGTTGAGGTGTGCAGAGATGAGTTCGGTGGGGCAGGAGCAGGCTGAGACAATGGGTCGACCGGGGCAGTCAGGTTTGTGGATTTTGGACAGGAGGTAGAAACGGGCGGTGCGGGGTTGTGGGACGATGAAGTTGGAGGCGGTGGATGGGAGATCCCCTGAGGTGATGAGGTTATGGATGGTCTGGGAGATGATGGTTTGGTGGTGGGAGGTGAGGTCATGGTCAAGGGGGCAGTAGTTTGTCACACCGATCTAAAGATAGCTCGCGGACACCTTCGATTCTCCTGCTCCTTGGATGCTGCCTGACCTGCTGCGCTTTTCCAGCAACACATTTTTCAGCTCTGATCTCCAGCATCTGCAGTCCTCACTTTCTCCCAGTTGTATTAAAGTTATCTATGTTAGGATAATATGTTTAAAAAGTAGAGAAAAAATGAAGCCATCTTTTCACTATGATGGTTCTTTTTTTTGGGCGAGGGTGTTATGAAGTTGTGGGTGTGCTGTACCTTTAATATAGTAAAAGCTAGCAGTGACAGCACCAAGTCTTCTCAATAAGACGCAATGTAACATGTGTTCCAGCTACTGGGCCAGCTGGTTGCTTGGAAATTACAAAACTGGTTCAAATTAGGCCAATCAGTTTAAATTATACCCTGAAAAGTACCAAATTCCAATCAAGTTTGAATTGAGTATATTGACAATCTTAAAAGCCAATGATGCTTTGGGGTATAAGGCCAGGGATAACTGAACAGTTGGGAGGAGAACTGCCACCAGACCAACAGCTGTAGACTGCTAATCAGAGCTCTGAGAGGTACCTGTCTGGAGAAGGAGTTTGCACAGAGAAAAACTTCAACACTGACCTGGAGTGCCAATCTACTGACGAAGATAAAGAGAAGATTCGGACCCTGGCTGGTTTTAAAATTTGAATTTTCTTTAAATCTTTTTATTCTGTAAATCTGTTTTATTGGACTAGTATTATAGAAGGAAAGGTAATGATAGTTAGAGAAAGGAGGTGTAAATAGTTGTGAGTTAATTATTCTCTGTTATACTTTAAGAAATAAAGTTGTTAATTTTTACTTTAATAGTTCTTGGCCGATCAATTTTTTACAGGTTACTGCACGGGATAAATCTTTTTCTGTGTTACTAGTTTAAATTAAGCAGAAGGGTTTACCCCATGTCGTAGCAAGGGTACTGAGGAAACCACATCTGGAGTACTGTGTACCATTTTGCTCTCATTACTTTAGGAAAAAGAAACACACCAAATCCACCATTCAGTATGATCATATCGGATTTCTGGCTTCAACTTCATATTCCACCCACACTCCCTTTGAGAGACCAATATCTGTCTGTTCCAAACTTACAGGTATTTTTTAATGGAGAATCCACAACCCCTTGGGTAGAGAAATGCATTGACTTGCTAATCTTTTGAGTGAAGTGATTTCTCCTCCTCTTGGTTTTAAATGATTATTCCCTTTTCCTGAGACTGACTCTCTCTTTCACTTTAGATTCCTCAACTAGTGGATGTAGTCAGTCTCTCAGCAGCTACCCTTTCAGGTTCCTTCAGATTCTTCTAAATTTCAGAGGATATGGGCCAAATTTACTCAATCTCATCATAGCATAAGCCTTTGGTCCCAGAGACCAATCTAAGGAACCTTAGTTGCCCTTCCTCTAGTGTAAGTGAAACTTTAAAAAAAAATTGACACCAAAACTGCACTAAAAATTCCAGATATGGCTGAGCAGATTAGATCTATACTCGATGGAATTTAGAAGTAAGATATGTAAGATTCTGGAGGGGACTTAATAAGGTAGATGCTGAGAGGATATTTCCTCTTGTGGAGAAATCGAGAACTAGGGACAATGTTTGAAAATAAAGTGTCTTCCATTTTAAATGGATTGTGAATTTCCTGCCTGAGGGTCATTAGTCTTTTGAATACCCTTCCACAGACAGGAGTGAAAGCTGCATCATTGAATATACTCAAGGCAAGTTAGGGAGACTTGTATTCATAAAGGAGTGATGAGTTATAAGGTGTTGGCAAGAAAGTGGAATTAAAGCCACATTTAGATTAGCCAGGATCTTTTGGAATAATGAAACAAGCTTGCTGGGCAAATGGTCTCCTCCTGTTACTATGATTAGATTCCATAAAGCCAAGTACTCCACCTGATGGCTTTGTCTAAAAATACTTCAGCTTGCGCAGAAGCAGTTGTCAATTTGAGAAATTTTAGAAATCATAATGGTAGAAAGAATTAGTACTGCAACAATCAAGAAAAAAGTTACAGTATCATTGAAAGTATAATCATTGCTGCAATAGTTATTAAATAAGCTGGGATTATGTTGCATTAGATCAAAGTGTTCATTGAGTTTTGGTTGTTGACCACTGTCCTAAGCAATTACTTTCTTAAGAGCCACTAGTTATTAGCCGAAGCTCAAAGTATAAGAATGGTTATTGCTGAATGTTGTGTATCATCACAGGCTGTTACATTAAAGCATCTTACAACATTTGCTTGTGTGTATTGTACCTCTTTGGCTCAATATAGCACAGTCGATCTCCGATCAGTCTTTTAAGAATATACAGTCCAATATATTTTCTTTTAATTCATTCAGGGATGTAGGGTTTTCTGCTTGGCTATGGTATTGCATTGCTCATCCCTAATTTCTCAAGAAGGTGATGGTGAGCTTCCTCTTTGGACTACAGTAATGAATTTGGTCAAGGTAAAATGACAAGCTGTTTAGGGAGGAAGGTCCGGGAATCTGACCCAGCAACATTGAAGGAACAGCAATATATTTCCAAATCAGGGTGGTGAGTGATTTGCAGAGGAACCTCCGGTGATGCTGTTCCCATGTATCTACTAGATGGCAGTGGTAACGAAGGTGGTGTCTAAGGATCTTTGGTGCATTTCTGCCATCCTAGAGGGAGTGACATTTATGGATTTGTCAATCAAGCGGGTTCCTTTGTCCTGTATGGTATCAAGCTTCTTCAGTATTGTTGGAGCTGCACTCATCCAGGCCAGTGGGGAATATTTCATTACACTCCTGACTTTTGTCTTGTAGATGGTGGCCAGGCTTTGGGGAGTCAGGAAATGATTTACTTGCTACAGGATTCTTAGCCGCTAATCTGTCCTTGTAACCACAGCATTTATATGGCTGGGCCAGTTCAGTTTCAGGTCAATGGTAATCCCCAAGATGTTGTTATTGGGATTTAAGAGATATAGGGAGATGATTAGACGCTTCCTCTTGTTTGATAGAATTATGAATTCAAATTAAAGAAAGTGTTGCATTTATGTATATAGCATCTTTTGCAACCATTAGACATCCAAAAATATTTTGTAAGCAATTAGGTACCTTTGAGATGCAGTCTCCTGCTTATTAAAATGTCATGGGATTTGCTGCATCCAAATGATTGAGAATATGTGAGCTCAGTTTAAAGTCTGATCCAAAAGACTGCAGCTGTGACAGTTCAAAACTCCCAGTAAACTGCAGCCCAGATTATGTTCAAATCCTGGAGTGGGACTTGAAACCATAACCTTCTGACTCAGAGGCAAGAATGCTTGCAAATGAGCATTGTCTGATATGATTAGAAAACATGTTGCAACTTAAAGTATTATGGCCTAAGTTTTCTTAATTAAGTGTCCCACCCTCTGCTTCAAAAGCAAAAGTAATATTGTAAAGCTAGAAATAATTAGCACAGTGTTTAGCTTGTACAGGTTCTAGCACTCTTGCATGCCCTCACACACCTTTGCGTAAATGTCTGGCAAAACAGACATGTGCTCCTCTAGCAAAAACCCAGGCTCTGGAACAAAGAACAATACAGTACAGGAACAGGCCCTTTGGCCCTCCAACCTGCATCGCTGTTTGCTGTTCCAAACTAAAACTGTCTTCACTTACAGGATCCATATCCCTCTACTCCCTATTCATGTGCTTCTTGAATGCTGCTTTTGTGTCTGCTTCTACCACCACCTCTGACAATGTGTTCCAGGTACTTACCATCCTTTGTGTGAAAGACATGCCTTACACATCTCTTTTCAATTTACCCCCTTGCACCTTGAACCTGTGTCCTCTAGTAATTGACCTTTCTACCCTGGGGAAAAAAGCCTCATACTTGCCATTCTATCCATGCCATTTACAATCTTATAAACGTCTATTAGGTCACCCCTCAACCTCCTGAGTTCCAGTGAAAATGAACCCAGTGTAGCCAACCTTTCTTCATTACTAAAATCCCCCATATCCAGGCAACATCCTGGTAAACCTTTTTCTGTACCTTCTCCAAAGCATCCACATCCTTCTGGTAGGGTGGTGACCGAGTAGGGTTAGTTGTACGTGATAGTGGCAGATTCAGGGAAGTATTTTTTTAAATTCATTCACGGGATGTAGGCATCACTGGCTGGGCCAGCAATTCTTGCCCAATTCCATTTGCCCTTGAGAAGGCAGTGATGAGCTGCCTTTTTGAATTGCTGCAGTCCATGTGCTGTGGGTTGGCCCACAATGCTGTTAGAGATGGAACTCCAGGACTTTGATCCAATGACAGTGAAGGAACAGGAATACCTTTCACTTCACTTGGCTCCACAGTAACAATTATGGAAGTCTGATCTTTTCTTGGCAGACTCTGTTTTAAGCCAAAGAACCACAAAGGGGGCAGAGCTAATGAGTGCCCTACTCGGTGAAGACTGTGTTTTGTGAATGGCCTAAACTGGGTATTTGGATCACTTTTCATGTGAATGAGAAGCTTAATGACAGCAGGGATACTTGATAAAGGGCTTGGCCATTTCTGAGTGCAGGTAATTTCAAACATTTATTGCTTCTGAAAATGAGATTCCATAACACCCATTTTATATTTGTCTTTCATCAGCTGAAACATCTGCCACTATTTTCACTGAATTGTCTTTTTGTTTATCAAATTTTGTCTCACAGATGAAGAGTGGTCAGCAGGGGCAAAGAGCTGAGAGCTAACCAACCCATAAAATCAGTAAGGACATTATAGAGTTAGCACCTTAAGGTCAAGAAGGAGAAAAATTTAAATTGAGGTGATATTTATTGTATATTCATATAAGCCTGGAAAATCCCATTACAACCAGTATATTAGTTTATTTAATTCACCTTGAAGTGGTTAAAGCAACAGAGAAACATGGTTCATACACATTAGGCTTTCAGATACTATTAGTGAACATTTCTAAGTTGATTGTGTGTGCATGGCAAAGAAAATATTTATTCAGACCAAGTATGAACTTTTTAAACTTGACTGCCTCTTACCTTATAACAGATAGTAAGCACTTACGGAGAACAAAACCCAAATCTATATTTAAATTTACAAAGACAATATGGAGCCAAAAATGTGATCCTTGGTGCCTGAAGCACATTTGGTTAAAATACAGGAGTCATGTAATATATTATCTGAGGGCTTGAAGACTGTTATTTGGCCAGTGTGCTTGATACTGCCAGCATGATATTCTGGAGCTTGTGGACAAATGTTAGAGGGCTTTCTATAAAGTAGCTACAGCATGTGTCCCTCCTTCAGTGCTAAGTGTCTTTTTTGAGAGGGGGTTGAGCGTGTGTTACTGGAAAAGTACAGCAGGTCAGGCAGCATCCGAGGAGCAGGAAGGTCGATGTTTTGGGCCGGAGCCCTTCATCAGGAGAGATGAAGGTGTTCTGTGATGTGGAGAGACTGGAGGAGCTGGAATTATGGTTAAGGTTAGAGCAGACAAGGTTAAGGAGGATTTAATAAAGTTAATAGAATTTTGAGAGTATTAAATAGAGTAAATGGGGAGAATTATTTTCACTGGTGGGACGGCTGGTAACACGGAAAACAAATTGAAGATAATTGGCAAAAAAAGCAGAGGGAAGTTGTGAAGACATTTATTTTATGCAGCAAGTTATGATGATCTGCAATATGCTGTTTAAAAATGTAATGGATGCAGATTCAGCACTAACTCTGAAAAGTGAATAGATACATACTTGAAAAATGTTGTTTGCATAGCATTGCATGAGGATTATGGTTGAGGCTAATTGGATAGCTCTGACAAAGGACCAACTCAGGCATGATAGGCTGAGTGGTGTCCGTCTTTCCTGTATGAGTCTATAATTTCAATTCCGAACTTTCACTTCATTTTTATAGTGCTACCTGTAGGCCTCTGAGAAGGCCTTTGAGCTAATTTTTCATTTATCAGTTTACGCTCCACAGCTGTACCACAAAGAGTAATGGTAGGGCCAGGAAAGTCAGCAACCCACATTTCAGTTCCTATCTTAACCTCCAAAACACCAGCTGGAGTGCCAGTAAAATATAGTAGTGATTGACTTCTAAGTATTCTATGCCAATTCTTTTGGTGCACAGTGCTTGCCATGCCGAAGCAGGAGCCATATGTCGATATAGGCTAATTATAGTAACGCTTACCTGTTTTCCACCACAATAATCTCTTCAGAAAAATATCCAGTTGTGTCTTGAGCCTGCTGTGTTATTAAACTTATAGCTCTTCCTGTTTACATATAACCTAGTCTATTGCCCTCTGAGTGAAAGTTTATTTGAGTCCTCTTGCTCCTTGTATTGGAAACATTCAGTATAATGATTAATTTGACCAGATTGGCTTTTGCTAATTGCTTTTGTAATCACTGCAATATCTTTTTACCAAAAATTGGATTCTAGGTAATCCAAGATGGAGGATGGAAAAAAAGTTATAGCTTTAAGAGATGCTCCTTTTTTTTTGAGGTATTTTTGGTGTTGGAGGTGATTACCTTGAATACCAGGAGCAGCAATTACTGCTTTGGGGAAGAAAAGATCAAAACAATGGCACTTTTAAAAGGAGGCAGTGACCACATGGTCAGTGAGGGAGAGAGAGAGAAAGAAACCCACACAGCACTGAATCTGCACAGTTACTGCCTTTGCTGTTTGAGTTCATGTCTTTCTGGACATCGGAATGATTCTAGGAAAAATTAACAAACAGCGATGGAATGAGCTGCCAGAGGAAGGCTGGTACAATTACAGCATTTAAGAGGCATCTGGATGGGGATATGAATAGGAAGGGTTTAGAGGGATATGGGCCAAGTGCTGGCGAATGGGACGAGATTAGGTTAGGATATTTGGTCGGCATGGACGAGTTGGACCGAAGGGTCTGTTTCCATGCTGTGCATTGCTATGACTCTAAAGCAACGTACAACTCAACATACCTTTCTAACTGCAAACATCTGGCATTAGTAACACTGCTCCCTCCGCCCCATCATCTTTTGCCAACCTAACTGCAAACTTGGAGATTGTTTAACGTAAGGTCAGTAAGCCATTAAAATAGCAAAGGATGGGATACAGTACTTTGGTTAGATCCTCTTTGCAGCCTGTTAAGTCCTAATTTTATGGCTATGTTTTGCTGCCTGTTTTCAGTCTAATATTTTGGCAGCTTCTTTATCACTAGTTCTGTGACATTATTTTGATCTGGAATGTTGTTGTAACATCTTGGATAGTCCTGGTGTAATATATCAATTCTATTCTTCCTATTCACCACAGTAACTGTATCTTTGAGAAGGCCCAGCAAGTTAGTTAAACATGAATTTCCTTTTCTGGAACTCAACAGTTCTCTATCAATTTATAGTTTTCCAGGTGACATTTCACCAGGATTATTTCAAGGATCTTTCCTTAAAGAATATTAAATGCTTGATACAAGTTAGTCCACTTAGATTTTGTTTGTCATAAGTAATTTACTACTGGACTCAATTTATCCTGACGATTTATTTACCTTAAATTGGGAAATTCAGTCTTGCTCACATTCTCTGATTTATGTACTAAAGAATATTCAAAAAGAATTCCTCTCCCCCATTCTCTTCCTGATACACTAATATTGTGCAAAAATAGTACAATTGTTGACCTTTTAATTGTGTTTTCAGGAGCTGCCCATCATTGCTTGACAGAACAGCCCTATCAAAAGACAGACCGACTGTTCTCATCCTATGCCTGGTTTCATGGTCCAATCTCCCGATTTAAAGCAGCACAGCTGGTACAGATTCCAGGAACTGAGGGTCATGGGGTATTCCTTGTGCGTCAAAGTGAAACACAGCGGGGAGAGTATGTCCTCACGTTCAACTATCAAGGGAGAGCCAAGGTAATAAGAACACGCATATACAGAGCTTTACTTTGCACATTTATTAAAATATTCTGATGAGCAAAGGTGGATGCATTTGTGATACCACCTTAATGGCTGAAAGGGTAGGTAAAAGCTGAGAACGGATAACAATTGCCTTTCTGAAGTGCCTTTAATATCGAAAGCTTCACAAGGTCCTTGACAGAGGAAAACTAGATGCTGAGGAGTAAGCAGCGTTTAGCAAGGCGAAGAAGAGCATTGTTTAAAAGATCAGCGCTAGGATTCCTAAATAGGCAAAGAAAATGCAAGTTGAAAGGGTTTGTGGTAAAAGGGAGTGATCATTGAAGCCCATTATGGAGAATATCCATAGATATATGGAAGAGCCAGAATTAAAGGACTAAAGAGATGAAAAAGGTAGTGAGGCAAAGGAGAGAAGAAAGATGTGACTATTTATGAAGTTAAAAATCACACAACACCAGGTTATAGTCCAACAGGTTTAGTTGGAAGCACACTAGCTTTCGGTGCAACGCTCCTTCATCAGGTGTCGCTCCGAAAGCTAGTGTGCTTCCAATTAAACCTGTTGGACTAAACCTGGTGTTGTGTGATTTTTAACTTTGTACACCCCAGTCCAACACCGGCATCTCCAAATCATGACTACTTATGAATGCATTTATAAATGGGAGTGTTGATTCTGTATGTTTTATTTGAAAACTGGGGAAACCACAAAGCCATTGAGACGGAAGAGTGGGAACTTGTTTAGAACAGGAATACCAGCAGGAGAGGAGAATTGGGCGTCATCAACAAATATATATCGATGAATATTCTCCAAGGATAGCATTAAAATATCAGAAGGAGTGAATGAGGATAGAAACTCTAACATACAACTTCATTCATTGTTCCAAACTGAAAGTCCAGTCTAATAAACTGCCCTATTTCTCACAAATTCATGATGACTTTGAGCATTTTGGATTTTTCCAACTACTCAGTTACCCAGGCCCATGTGATAGACTCCAATAACTTCATCACAACTAGGTTAATGGAGCTGTCATTATTTGTTTCTTCCTCCTTGTCTTAAATAATCAAGCAACATTTACATTTTACTAATCCAATTCAGGAATTGGAGCTTTGGAATCCATAGTGGTCAAGAGTAAGAGGATTAAGAGAAAATTAATTATGCTGAAACCATTCCTTTCATTAATGGTGAAAGGAAGACAAGATGCTAGACTCTGGGGGGGTGCATTCTAAAATGTGTACTATTCATGGTCTCCTTGGGCTGCTAAAGAGTATTTACAGTATCCGCTCAGGTAAGGAAAACATTATTGAGGAAACATCTTACTCTGTCCTACAACTTTGTGGCAGGATGAAGGTAGAGCATGATCATGTGACATTGCATCACTTCCTATGATGCTTTATATTGCCTTGTTACCACATCTCAGTCAGACTTAACACATTGCACGAAAGCTTCCCTGCAGAATCCTGTGTTTGGAGCCATGCATCATACAACAAAAGCTGTTTGATATTGTTGGAGTTCGTCATCTCTGCTCCAAGATCTCTCTGCAGGGGTATCTTAGGGTATTGGCCTAGGTACAAATGTCTTCTGCTGTTTCATCAACGACATTCCTGTCATAATAAGGTCAGAAGTGGAATGTTCACTGATTATAGCACAAATGTTCAGCAATACTTGCGCATCTACAGATGCAGAAGTAGTCTAAGCCATTATCCAAGCTTGGGCAACTGCACCTCACCAGTGTCAGACAATGACCATTCCCAAATAGAGAGAAGCTGACCGTTCCTCATTGACATGCAGTGACACTACTGTGATTGCATCTGCCACTATTAATATCTGGATGGGTTACCATTGACCAGAAACTGGACTGGACCAGCTGAGTAAGTATTTAACTATAGGAATGGGTAAGGGATTAGGAATTCTGCAGCAAATTACCTCATTTCCTGTCTCCCCAAAGCCTGTCTACAATCTTTAAGGCAAGATTAAGAATGTGTTTGAATACTCTCCACTTTCTGAGAAGAATGCAGCTCCAATAAGATCAAAGTTTGACACCATCTACAACAAGCATCCTGCCTGATTGATACCATCCAGTGCCTTCAGCATTAAGTAGCAGCAGTGTGTATCATCTGTAAGATGCACTACAGTATCTCACTGAGGCATCTTTCAAAGCACCTGGCAAAGGCATAACCTCTGTCATTTAGAGGCATAAGGTCAGCAGATGCATGGAAGTAGCACCGCTGTCGGTTCTGCTCCAAGCCAATATATCACCAGCCCTACACTGGTGATCAAAGTCATGGTGTTTCTCCCTAACAGTACTATAGGTGCACCTGCACCCCAATGATGGCCCAGCCAAGGACACACACATCTCACAAACAAAATTTAAAAAAAGACATGAATCACTGGAGTTCCGTAACATTTAATGAATTTCCAAGGCTTTAATTGCTCGTCCTTTGTGTATCCATAATATACCCAAGGAAGTTGCAAGCCAGTTGCAAGAATTTATATTTTTTGTTCAGTGCTTCCTGCTTCCCGTAGACATTGCAGCACAGCTCGCACTCTTGTGTCATTGCTGTTTCTGAGTGGAGTAGGCCATCATCCGTGTGAAGTACAACTCCATTCCTTTTAGGTTATTTAGCATTGTCCGCTGGAAGATTTCTGGTGCTGATATGATGCTGAAAGGTGAAATAAAACTTCCAGAGTAATGAAGGTTCTGGGTAACATGGACCTCTTCACTGAGGGGTTGTTGCCAGAAGCCACTACTTGCATCAGCTTCTTGAAGATTGACCTCTCTCTGAATTTTATTAAGCTTTCATCCACAGACAATTTAGGATGAACTTTGTATTCATCCATTCTGTTGAGCTGCGTAAAACCTATGAAAATTTTGATAGATCGTTTGGGGTCTGTCAGAGCTGAACTAATCCTTAGCTACAATATTGAGACAATTTTGTTCTTTCGATTTGGCAAGGGGGGAGAGGATATTTTCTGGGTCTAAACAGATACACTAGCATTGTTTAAAGGTGTACAGTGTGGTATACCTCCTTAATCCTATAAACAGTTGTGGAAATACAGAAGTGAAGTTTTAGGCTGAACTTCTTTCATTTTTATTTCCTCTATATTGGCAAATCCAAGACAAGTCAATATAGCCTTTACTATTTATCAATGATGGGTTAGGGTTCTATATAAAGCCTGAATGAGTTTTCTGTCTTTATGTTGAAGGGCAGTTCACAGTTCTATATACGTCCTGGCCCATGTAGTTAAATGTGTGATGGCTGAAGAGACCTTTACTCCAACCACACTTACATGTCAGAAAAAAAACTAAAACTATTTCACCTGTACCTAATGTAAATCTTATCTGTTTCCATCTACTAGGAGATCAGCGCTCTAGTGATCTCACCAGGAAAGAGCATCTCCAATTTGTTGATCACTTCTATTTCATGCACTTGACCATCTTCTGAGAGTTTCTCTGTACAAATGTTTGCTGCCACATACACTCACATTCTTTCTACAAAACACCATTTGGTCTCTTTGATGGAACAATTTTTGTGTTTGTATCTTTTTTCCATTACACTGTTAACAGGTAGCAAGGGCAATTGATTCACACTCTTTCAGTGTCCCTCATTTTCTACTTTTAAATTTAACCTACTGTACTATGTCCCTTGCTTGAAACTGACAGATCACAATTCTGTCCCTGATTAGTTCTTCCTTTAAGCTGAAATACTATCGGTTCTCTACAAGTCTGTAAAGATCATTGAAAAAAGTAGAGATATTTTACTTGTCAGTATGTACACTTAATGCATTTAGCCTAGTCAACACTCCTTTTTCTCATACGTTGAAGTGGGCATCGATTCCTTTTATCACTCCCTCATACAGATCTTATATTTATCAATTCCTGTCTGACCAGGATATTATCTGCACAGCCATCCGTTGCATACAACAGTGTACTGATCTGCTAAGTGCTCATCCTCTCAACAAGACTGAATGCAGAGTGATAGCTTGGAAATCTTTGCTGTCAATGTATCCATATTTCTGCTTGAGCTGGACAAGGTCCCTTCTTTATGGACTGGAAGTGTCATTGGCAAGAGCCTTTGACCTGCTTGAAGCTTGCCAGTAATGGCAGAGATATTTCCATAAATGTTCTTGCGCTATTGCACCGTACAATAATCTTACTCCGCTGCTAACTAGTATCTACAGAATCTGCAGGGGTAAGGAAAACATTAACTTTATTGAGGAACACCTTAATGTGGCTACCCCATGACACAAGGCTACAAGAGATCATGTGAAATCACATCACTTCCTGTGATTATGCAAATTGTACCTCATTAGCTTATCACTTATACTACTGAATGCTCAAAGAAATGAGTGAGTAAGTTAAGGCTAGAAACTGTGTTTCAAGACACAACATAAACTACCAAGTGTCCAAAATAGAAACCATATTTAGTGGGTTTGTATAAGATGATCTAAGTCAAAATTTAAAATTAGCTTGGATGGACAAATGAAATAAAAAGGAAGAAATGGGCATGGTAAAAAATGAATAACTGATTCGAACTATTTACTACACAAGTAATGGACTAATTAGGCAGAATGCATGTTTCTACGTTGTAACTCCTGTGCATTTCTATGTAAGTAAATAAACTTTATATTGTTGTCCACAGCTCTAAGCGTAATTTCTCTCTATGGTGTGGTACAGGACCTAACAGACAGATAAATTGCAGCTTTGGTCATTCTCTGACCTTGGTTGGTTGATTTTGTTGAGAACAATGATCGTTCTCTACTCCTGAAGTAGGGAATGACAAGCTCTTGAGGATTATTTTTGTTCTTGAGCTGAATCATCTTGCAGAATAAAGTCTTATTTGTTAAATTAAGTAAACTAGACTGTGCCCAGTAACTACTGTAATACCAAATAGAATCTTGTAGTGATTCACAAATGTTTTTCTAACTTTTTAGCATCTCCGACTGCTTGTCACAGAAAGAGGACAGTGCCTAGTCCAACACTTCTGTTTCCAGTCTGTCACAGAAATGCTGAACTATTTTGGAAGGTTTGCAATACCGTTGGAGTGTGGCACAACCTGTGAAGTCAAACTGTCGAGCTATGTCGTGGCGTTCCCTCACCAGCAAGGTAAGAAAAGATCATCTGAGTATTTTTAATAGAATTTGCAAAACAGAAAAAGTTTGTCCATGTTAGAATACAATGTGTCAATAGATCTAGGATTATCAGTTTAAACTCTGACTTGCTCCAAAGAAAATCCTTACTGGTGGAGACAAGCCTTCTTTGGGTGATTGCTTTTCAGGACATGGTGATACTTGAGTAACCCAGTTATGGAAGGTAATAGTTTTATTCAGTCTTGTAGATTATTGGAAAATACTTTTGGAAGAGCTGGTGGAAATTTGGAATGCTCCAACTATTTAATGGATTAAAGTAAGTAGCTAACAATGATATTTGCTCAATAGGGCGATTAAGATGACACTTGAACTGTCTTTGGGTTTTTTTTCCAAACCAAAAAAAGGTTTCTTCACAATGATGTTTCACGAGTAAAAAGGTATTATCGACCCACGTAAGCCAAAAGGGCTCATCTTTGACACAAAACACTGCTGGAGATCTGAATTTAAAATAAAAACATTATGGAAATACTTGACAAATGTGGAGCGAAGTAGAGTTAATATTTAAGGTCAATGCCCTTTCATCAGAACTTATGAAGATACAACTATAAATATCTTTAAATCAATAGAAGGGCAAGAGAGGGGCATGATAACCACAATTAGTGATTGGGTAGAGGGCAGGAATTAATTAATGAAAGATTTCATATGGCAAAAGTCAAAGAGAGTGGCAATAGTTGTAATAAGGAATAAAGTTTAGGTTCAGTGCTCGCCTCCAGTGCTTGCAACACTGTAGGGAACAGATTGGGTGTTAGGACTGATGAGTGGACGAGGGTTTCATGGACAGAATAATCCCTTGAGAATGCTGAAAAGAGAGGGCAGTGGAAGATACACTTACCAATTGCAACATTCTGGAGCTGACAGGAATGGTGTAGGATGAACCTTGAATACAGAAACTGAAGTGATGATAGGGCGATATGCAGAGTGTTATCAAAGGTGTCAAATACCTTATCACAATCTTTAGAAACATTTTGATTCAGAATGTGAAGGAAGTAACTCACGTAGAAAAATCAAGGAATTTGCAAACAGCTCCTTGCTTAGAAATGATGGAGTTTAATTTAGATAAATATGAGGTGTTGCGTTTTGGTAAGGCAAATCAGGGCAGGAATTGTACAGTTAATATAGGGCCTGGGGAATGCTGCTGAACTAAGGGACCTAGGGGTGCAGATGCATAGTTCTTTGAACGTGGAGCTGCAAGTAGACAGGGTGGTGAAGAACGCATTTGGCACGCTTGCCTTCATTGGTCAGTGCATTGAATATAGAAGATGGGGTATCATGTTGTACAGGACATTGGTTAGGCCACTTTTAGAATATTGCATTCAATTCTGGTGTCTCTGCTATAGGAAGGATATTGTTAAACTTCAGAGAGTGCAGACAAGATTTACAAGGATGTTGCTGGACTGGAAAATTTGAGTTGTAGGGAGAGACTGAATAGCTTGTGATTTTTTTCCTAGAGAGCTGGAGGCTGAGGGGTGACCTTTTCGGGGTTTATAAAATCATGAAGAGCATGCTTAGGGTGAATAGCCAATATCTTTTATCCAAGTTAGGGGAGTCCAAAACTAGAGAGCATGGGTTTAAGGTGAGAGAGAAAATATTTAAAAGGGACCTGAGAGGCCTCCTTTTCATGGAGGGTGGTGAGTGTATGGAATGAGCTGTTGGAGGAAGTTGTGGAGGCAGGTATGAGCTGTCAGAGGAAGTGGTGGAGGCAGGTACAATTGCAACATTTTAAAAAGAATCTGGATGGGTATATGAATAGGAAGCATAGACAGAGATATGGGCCAAGTGGTGGCAAATGGGACTAGATTAGTTTAGCATGGGTGAAGGGTCTGTTTCCATGTTGGATAAATCTATGACTCTATAAATGGCTCTCCAATTTATGTGTCCAAAAGTTCAAATCCTACTGATTTACATCGCTCAGCCTGTCTGCTGCATTCGGCATGAGATCTGTCATCTTCTGGCCAGGCTTTTCCAATGCACTGTTTTATGATAAAGTTTTCCATCTGTTCCTGAGTTAAATCTGGCTAACCAGCTCACCCTGTGCAAGCGAGCTTTGTTCCTGTTAGGGAGGCAGTGAATGTTGCTGTCATGGATCCTGGAGAAATCCCCAGACTCGACCATCTCTTCTCCGAGCTAAAGGGAATAACATAGTGGGAAAGGCCTCATGGGGAGAGTAAACGTTCCACTGAAAGCTGCTTGTATTCAAATTTTTGACCTTTCATAGGCTATAAACTTTACGAAATTTAAGTGACTCTTCTAACTTTGCATATTTTACTAACCAAGTCGGAATTTTCAAGAACAACTTGGATAAAGACAAATCTAACTATTTCAGAAACTGAAGATCGAAATTGACTACTGGTATGGGAGTCCTGCTTGTTTTACTCATGGCTGGATTAAAACATAGATTAAAGCAAGTGAATACAGACACCAAAAAGTGAAAGAAAATCTATCCTGATAAAAATATGTGGGCTGGACTTAGATGAGCAATGCAAAAGATTTTTAAAAATGCAGAGCTGAGCTCAGAGCCAAAATTGCCACATGGTTAAAGATAAAGAGGAAGCTTCGAGAGGTTTTATAATCAGAATGACAATGTAGCAGATAGAAAATGCTAAGTTGCACTAAAGAAATTAAAATCAGCCAGGTAAGCATATTTTTTTGGAAAATTGTGAAGTTTTAAGAGCAAGCTTTGACTAATGTGAAAAAATTGAGCTCATGAAATCCATCTAAGTGCTCATTCAGGTGCATTGTATTCTGTGAACAAGACAATACCAAGAAGTGAACTCTGTCTCCCAAACAATTCAGACTTGAATGTGTTTAAATGGCTGTACCTGTGCAGATAGATGAGTTCACTTGCTGTTCTATTACAGTCAAGGGACTAACTATATGTGCCAGTTGTCATGTGCCCTGGATTGTCTGCATCTGGGAACACTATGTGCCCTGTACTCTGGATCATCATCAGTTCTGCATCTTTGCATACACACTGAGTGTCCCCCAGGTTCACCATCATGATTTTGTCTACCGGCGACTCTTACAGGTTCAGCAGGAACATGCTTTCCCAAAGAGGGCCAAAGCATCTCATACCTGAGTCCCCAAGAACTGGTCACATGCTGTACAATGCTCTATATTAGCAAAGCTGCAAGCAGATAAAGATATGAGGTTTGAAACATGAGTGAATTTGTTGTCAGTCATCATCTTAATAAAATGCACATGCCGGAGTACATACAGATTTTAAAAAATGGAACTGCAAATAAATCCCTCAACATCTGCAAAGAGAAAAATAAGTAGATTCACATTAAGGTTTAATATTCCTCTCTACGTGTGAACTGTAGTTATAGAGTCATAGAGATGTAATAGTTATGCTATTTAGACTCTTGGTGTTTTAGTAATTTTACTTCTTAACACGTACATTCCAGTTGCAGCTGAAAATTGAAAGCCAGACCTTTGCATTCATGCTAATATTGTGAATATGCTTTCAAGCTTGAACTTGCATCTAGATGATGAAGGAAAGGGGTATTTGATTAATGGAAGTATTACAGGCCAGATCCTCAAAATGTAAGAACAAGTCATTCCACTCCGTTTCCTTTTGTTGCCACTCTATTAGATTATGCCCGATGCATTTGAACTCCATTTCTTTGCATTTGATTCATATCCCTAGGTATCCCCAGGGTTCAGCCTTTGACCCTGGGGGGATGTGAATTAGGAAGTCAGAATTGAATTAGGAAATGCTTGCTGGTGATGAGATTGGAGAATACAAATGTTCACTTAATTTCCTGCACCAAGAGGTGACATCAAATGCTGTTGGGCTTCTGTTTGATTTTTTAAAATTTGTTATCTTTGTTTGACACAGTGAGTGGTTCTGGAGAAAGGGATATTTGAGATCATCTATGTGAGGAGAGTGCAGGGTTGAAATGTCAAATTTATCTGGATTAATGGTAATGCCCGATGATGTTAGTTCAGTTGGCTATAACCAGGAAAGCCAGTTCTCAGTGGTGCAAATTGCTCCAGTATGCAAAAAAACTGACTAGGACAGATAACAGGAACTGTTAGAGTTCATAACACCAGGAGAGGTAGGAGCCGAAGAATGTCATTCAGTCTACCAAGTCAGTATTGCTATTTGGGGAAATCATGGCTAATCTGATCATACTCAACTCCACTTTCCTGCCTCCCCCCAACCAACCCTTGACTTCCTTATTGTTTAAAAACCTGTCTGTCTCACCCTCGAATGTACATGATAACTAATCTTCAACAGCCCTCTGCAGTAACGAACGGTGGCTCAGTGGTTAGCACTGCAGCCTCACAGCACCAGGGTCCCAGGTTCGATTCCAGCCTTGGGTGATTGTCTGTGTGGAGTTTGCACATTCTCTGCGTGGGTTTCCTCCGGGTGCTCTGGTTTCCTCCCACAATCCAAAGATGTGCAGGTCAGGTGAATTGGCCATGCTAAATTGCCCAAAGTGTTTGGTGCATTAGTCAGAGGGAGATGGGTGTGAGTGGGTTACTCTTCGGAGGGTTGGTGTGGACTGGTTGTGCCGAAGGGCCTGTTTCCACACTGTAGGGAATCTAAAATAAATTCTACAGATTCACTACCATCTGAGTGAAGAAATTCCTTCTCCTCGCTGCCATAAGTGGGTAATCCTTTATTCTGAGATTACGCCCTCTGATTCTAGATTCCTACAAGGGAAAACAAACTTTCAACATCAACCCCGTTAAGCCCCCTAAGAAACCCTTGTATGTTTCAATAATGTCCTCTCTCATTCTTCTAAACTCTAAGGAGTACAGGCCTAACATACATACTCAACCTCTCTTCCAAAGAAAATTCCTCCATACCTGGGCTCAATCTTGTGAACCTTCTCTGGCCCACCTCCAATCTCAGTGTATCTGTCCTTAGGTAAGGAAACCAAAACTGTTCATGATATTCTAGGTATGGTCCAACTAGTGCCTTGTACAGTTTTAGTGAGACTAGTTATATTTATACTCTGTTCCCTTTAAAATAAAGGCATTAGCTTTCCCTATTAACTGCTGAACTTGTAAACCCCCAAATTCCTCTAGGCTGCAGCTTTCTACAGTCTTTCTTCATTTAAATAATATTCAGCTCCTCTATTCTTCCTGCCATAGTACATAACCTCACATTTTCCCATATTAGAATTTATTAACTTAACTTTTTGATATCCGTCTGTAGACTCTGTCATCTTCACCACTTGCCTTTCCATCTATTTCTGTCATCTACAAGATTTGGTAAAGTACATTCACTTCCTTCATCCAAGTTATTGTGAATGATTGTGCCCCGTCACTGATTCCTGTGGCACATGTTATCCCAAATCTGTCTTCTGTTAGTTAGCAATCTTCTCTCCATACTAATATACTAACCCAACACCGAGGCTACTTAATAAGATCAGAGCCTAATCTATGGTACCTTATCAAATGCACACTGAAAATCTAAAATTTGGTTCTAAATATTGGAAATCTAAATAGTGGTTCCTCTTTATCTATCTTGCTTGTTATTTTTACAACAAATTTTAATAAAATTGTCAGGAATGCTTTCCCCTTCATGAATCCACGCTGACTCTGTTTGGTTATATTGTGCATTATTTAGATTGTGTATTTTTAAACATTATTATGTTCTTTAAAGTAGACTTTGATGTTTTCCCAGTCAGTAATGTTAAGCTCACTGGTCTATAGTTACCTGTTATTTTGTCTCCTTCCCTTTTTGAATAAAGGTGCTACATTGGCAATCTTTTAATCATGTGGTACTTTCCAGAATCGAACATGCATGGAAGATTGCTACCAGGTGCATCCACTATCTTTATAGCAACTTCCTTTATTGTCCTCTGAGGTAACCCGTCAGCTCTATGAAACTTGAAAGGATGCTTACTTTGAAGGAGTTCTCTGCCTGTCTCAGACTTGCACTCAGTGAGTCTCTTTCTCACTGCCACAGCGGTGTGACCTCTTTAGCCCTTTGACCACACAATGAAACAAACTTGCACCTATCCCTATCTCACCACCACCCCCATCTTTATCTGCAGCTCCCCTTCCACCCACCCCCAGTCCTGAAGAAGGATTACACCCAAAACGTTGACCTCTCCACCTCCTGATGCTGTCTGACTTGCTGTGTTCTTCCAGCCTCCTGCCTGTCTACTTTGGATTTCAACATCTGCAGTTTTTTTTTGTCTCTATGAAACTTATCAGCTTTTAGCCCCATTAGTTATCATGGTACTTTTTCCTGCGGTGATAGTTATTACATGCATACTACTTTGTAAAGACTTGATTTTGAAATGGTGCAGACTAATATTCCCTTTTTAAAAGTGTGACATGAAGAAGCAATTGCAGAATTAAGCAGAAAATCTTGTTGCTGGAGAGACATCAAATATATTCTAAAAATGTTGAGATACTTAAAAATTGATCAGAAGTTATAACAGAGGATCACACAGCCAGATTTTAAGTGTGTTCCTGTGCATTGTCTAATGTACATTGATTGCGTGGTATAATAGCAGCACTTCCTGTGCAGATTTGTTCCTGGAATGAACACTTACTGGTGCAGATATCTACACCATCTGTCAAGTGCAGTTTTCTGGATAAACAGTAAAGGCTGTATCCACTGAAGGCTGATTACCTTTCCCTATATTTGGCTCGGTGCACTGAGCGTGTGGGGGTTGTAACTATCCCAACTTCAACTACAGGAAGGTTTATCACGCGATTGGATTCTTGCCAAAAATCGTTGCATATTGTAGCACAATGTGGTTTTAATTGCTGTAAATCATTGACCTGGACTATATATCTTAGCTGGTAATGTCTGAATGTTATTTCCTCAACTACTAGTTTGTATCTCGCACGTAGCCTTCCATTAAAAATTTCAAACACTCTATCCTCAGAACTGTTTATTCCCATTTTTGTACTTTAAAGAAATAGAAACATTTTAATCTGTTTTGTAATCCAAAACCATTTGACGCAACTTTTGAACTCCTCCAAGAAGTTGCACCTTTTCTCTGCCATTATTCTCTGCCAGTTGTCTCCCCTTCTCCTCCTTGCGATGTTTGACCCTGTTGGAATGGGAGCAATAGATGACCTCAGTACTATCCTCAGCAGTGACCGACACTTTGTACTTCTAATCAGAAGAGGGAAGCTTGATTGAGTTTCCTCTCCATAATCCTGGAGTACTGAAGTCAGTTGCTACCGTGTTGCATATTATAACCTATTCCTTCGTAAAAGTTCACACCAGGGAATCATTTGAATATTGAATTCTATTTATAAAAGTTGAACCAATACTATTTTGAAGCCTTTAAGTCTCCTTTCCTATTCTTTTTGAAACCAAGTGCAATTTGGAAAAGTCCAGATGTCCTTTATTGTTCCGGTTATATCCACAGAATAATAGATTTTTCGTCACGTTTTCCCTTTCATAAAACAGTTGCCTTTGTCTAATCATATATGGCTTTCAAAGTAGAGCTCAAAATCCATGATGGCAGGAAGGTGAGGGTTGAGAATTTGTCCCCAAGAGCTCTCCATCAATCACAGGCCAGTTCTCTTTTGTATTTTCTGCTGTTAGGCTCAATGTGAGATTATCAGAAGCAAATCTGGGAGGGGGCAGTCTGCGGTTGGAGCAGCAGTGAGAAGGTGAGGTGGGGCAGAGAACAAGGCCACTGAGACTGAAGAGAAAGTGAGGCTGATGGACTGGTGTGGGAATGAACATTGGACTGCAAAGGAGTGAGCGACAGCTTGTAATGGAACCTGAGAAGCTCCAAAGGAGGAGGAGGAGAGTGGCTACAAAGGTGAACGTAGGACGCTGCAAAGGAGGAGAGAGACATCTGCAAAGTGGGATGAGCAGGGCTCTGAAGTGAGGGGTCATGGCTGCAGCTGAAAGTTACTCCTTGCAAGTGAATGTCGAATCTGTATCTTAGAATTATTGAAGGTCAGGAAGCTACTATATAAAGAAAAATGTGGATGCTGTTAAAATAAATACTCTGTCAGTTGGACAATTTAATACATGAACAGTTTTATTTCATAAGGATTTGCAGTTTTGTATCATCACATCTCAAAATATGCTGAATTATTTTGAATGCAGTGACTGTTAGAGACAAACATGCAATCATTTAGCTTCAACCTCCCAGCCTACAGAAAAAATATTTATGGTGATGGCTTTTAGTGTACAGAGGTATGTGAAATGATTTTAAAAAGTTTTTTGCCACCTTCTGTTATCTTGTGGTAACTTAGATATGTGGTACCTAGAAAATGAAAGGTTTCCTTGTGTGTTATGAATTTAAGTTCGATGGGGTGGCGGTGATTTCTTCTAATTTTGCTGATGTGTGAGTTCAAATATTCTGTTAACTCAAATACAGAAGGTATTGTTGCCATATAACCACATCATGTAATGAATGTTGTGTTGCTAATACTGTGGAGAATGTGCGCCATTTACTGCGAATACACGTATGCATGTTAATGGGTCCGACCACAAGGAATCAAGCCAGGGGAGGGAAGAGATTAAGGCAGGGTGGTGGAGGGGAGCCTCCCTCTGAGGGAGTCATCTCCTGTTTTTCCCCCCCCCCCCCCATCTCCTGTTATTTTTCTCTCCCCCTACTGTTCACTCTTTACTCCCCATTCTCTGTCACCCACCCCTGCCCACCATTCTGTCTCCCCATGCTTTCTTTTCCGCCATTCTCTTTGTACCCCCCATTCTCTCTGCCCCCTCTCTATTCTCCATCCTCACCTCTGAAACCCCCTGTATTTCCTGCGGCTACTTCTTTTATAACTTCTTTTACATTTCACTCTCATGAGACCCCACTATTTCTGGGATGATTTACATACCTTCTACTGTGAAGACAGACAAAAAAATACTTGTTTACTATCTGGGCTATTTCCAATTTTCCCCATTCTAATTTCCCCTGCATCAGCCTCTAAAGGACCCCTTCTAACTTTCTTTCCTCTGTTCTCACATATTTGTAGAAATTCATACTTTTTTTGGTCCTGGTTAGACCAATCTCATATACTCTGATCTCTCTATTGATTTCTGGGTCATTATTAAAGTCACTTCTAGGCTTACACATTATTCCTTTACACCAATGAAGTTAAATATGCTTTATTATTCTGTACAAATATTTCAAATGTACACTGGTCATTTTTTGATTTACTTTAATGGTAGGTTTTTCAGCTGTGAATGTTTAGTTGTTTGTGATAAAATCTTGTTTTTTTGCTTTACTTCGGAGATTTTTCTTACTGATGGTTATTTGCTGCTCTCAATAGTTTTGTCTTGGTGGTGATTTGGCAGGTTCTCAAATATAAAGTACATCTGTGACTTATTACACAACATTTTAATTTGGAAAACTTGGGAGTTGTTGCTTGGCTTTATGTGGTTGTCATTTTGTTTGTCCACTGCATGTAACTTTTCAGTGTAGTTTCCTGATTAAACTGACTATTACTACAGCAGGCTTGGATTATCAGTTTTTTTATTATCTCAATTTTGATATTCTGAGCTATGTTTAATGCACATTAAGAAGGGATCAGGTGTTGTGTTGTGTAGCAGGTCTGTCAATATTACCGTTCTACCACCTCCATCTACTAAAGTGTTTAGGGTGAGAGGGGAAAGGTATAAAAGAGACCTAAGGGGCAATTTTTTCACACACGTGTATGGAATGAGCTGCCAGAGGATGTGGTAGAGGCTGGTACAATTGCAACATTTAAGAGGCATTTAGATGGGTATATGAATAGGAAGGGTTTTGAGGGATATGGGCCGGATGCTGGCAGGTGGGACTAGATTGGGTTGGGATATCTGGTCGGCGTGGACGGGTTGGACCGAAGGGTCTGTTTCTGTGCTGTACATCTCTATGACTGTATGGATAGTTTTGTTTTTTCCCCTTCTAGTAGGATGTGACTTCTCCACATTGAATCCAATTTTAATGATCCTTTTGTGATCTGGTGTGTTATACCACCCCCTGGTGGTATAATTTGGAACAATCATCTTTCCAGTTTCATATTGTATAATAAGGCAGGGAGAGAGAAAAGGTTATTGAGTCCTCTAGACATGGTCCTCCCACACCTGACCTAGAATTCCCTGCAGGAATCCAACCTGGAAATTGTGCTGATTATGCCAAGGCCAAATTATACTCAAATTTCTTGATAATCTCATTAGCATTTTTCCCCAAAGCTGTTTATTTGATGCAGAGATGTGAAGTTTTCCTTGCTGATTAGCACCTTTCAGTATCATGCTACCCCTACGTGTCACAGGGTAATCTAGAATGAAATACTGAAGTGAACATGGTGTTCGTTCAATTTCATGTGAGAATTTGTAACCCAGGACTACAAAACATATGTTGCTTTGTGTCATTGTAGTAAGTCCTCCTTTTATTCAGATCATAATGAATAGGTCTCCCAGTTTACCAAATGGTTTCTGTTCAAAAGCGTGCAGTTGAGTTGGGTTAGGATGTGAAGTGAATGAATTTTAACAATGTACAGCCTTAATTATAAACATTTGTATTGGTTGTACTTATTACATAACCTGACTCCAGTATACCATGCATTCACTGAATTGTCAATTCCTATGCTATTTGATATTCAGCTGCGCTGCTCTATGCTGTTTGATGTTATATATTTTGTGACTTAACAACAATGTAGTGCAATTATCTCTTAACTTTACATCTATTGATGTAAGGGAAGTGTGTGCAGAACCAGGCACAGGTGAAACATTCTCAGTTCTCATTTCCTTCCCCAAATTCAGTAGCCTCGTGACAAGAGTGTTTTACCATAACAGCTCACCACAGTCCAGTTTTGCTGTGACCTCCATTCACGTAACATACAGCTTTACTCTTTCTGATGAAGAGTATCACTTCCTTTGTCTACTTAACTGGAAGTGGAACAACTGGCTGTGTAATTTGTATTTAACTGCACTGAATAAAAGCAGATTTCTCTGTGAGAAGTGAATCGTCCCTAATTTATGTTCTGGACATTTATACTTGCCTGCATTTTTAAGGAATTCATCTAGAATCACTTGCTAATAATTCTGAAGGATTTGAAGTTTTAACATACAGTAAACTTCAAAGCTACTGAGAACTCAGTTCTTCTAGTGCAAAATATTAAGAATTGAAAATTGGTTGCACTATCTTTTTGGGTACAAGGGTCATTATTCTTTACTTGCCAGCTTTGGTTCTGGTGGTAAATTTGATGTTGTCACCTCATTTGCATGATTGTAGCATAGAGTCCAGCATCTGCTAAGATGCTGCTGCTCAGCAAAGAATTGAGCAGTGTTTGCAGAGAACCTATGGTGTAATCAGCCTTCTGTTCTGAAAGGCAGCCTGCCATTTCTAAAGGTAAGCTGCACTGAATTACAGGTGACTGCTGTAATAATGAAGAACAATAACAAAACAAGGGCACTGAATGCTGAGAAGTCATGGATTTAATCCTAGAAGCCTTAGTGGTGAAGGTATACAGGAGAAGACATCCTATATGGTTTTTCTAGAATCCAGCAAGTCTGAAGGACCACATCAGAAAGGATTCAGCAAGTTGTCAGTTGAGCAGGGTTGTCAGTGCCAAAGGAAGGGACCCAAAGAGCTGGCAGCAGTGCTACGAGACCTCACATTGTTGGTCAAGATCAGTAAGTGTAAACAAGTTCTTCTATTTGCCATTCTTTACCCAATCATTCACTGAACCACAATCCCAGACACTCCGGACTCAAATCGAACATCTAGATACTCCACCTCATTCTCACGTCTAGTTCTTGTTGTTTCCACTTCTGACAACTATTCAGCCATGGTAGGTCATCCACACTTATTTCTTCCATCTCTTGCAAAACGAGGTGGTGTTTAATTGTAAGTAGTAGGGCAGTACAGGACTCTTTATCTCCAAAGAGGATGCCTGTCTGTATCAGGGGCTGAAGTGTGACAGAGTCCGTGGCATTTGGAATTAAGGAATGCAGGATGGCCCCGCCTTTTCCCAACTCTGATTCACCTATCTGTCATGTGGAGTGAACTGTTGATTCTGGGATCATGGATCTCTTATTTTCGAACTCACTCCAACCTTTCCCTTCTAATCTTCTACTTTGAGAAACCCTAAATCTACCACCTGCCATTGACAGCAGTCCCAATATTCAGCCAAGGGGCTCGCTCACCTGATACTTGTGGCTACCAGCTCAGATTCTGGCGCATTTAAAGCTGGTATAAAGTAGTCACCTGCATCCGGTAAATCATTGGACGCTAGTGGGCTGCAGCTATCTGGGGAAAGGATGGTTTTGTCCCTAATCAATACTGCTTGGACAGGCACATGGCCAAGTAGGTGTGAAAAATGGAGGAATGTGCATTCCTTTGGGGTTTGAGCTGCATCACATTGTTCGGACAGAGGAAATAAGCAATGGAGGTTTAGAGACAAATAGTTAACAGTGCAGCCTGTACGGACAGACATGGACAGACATATGTCCTCCACTAGATGCACAGAGATTTCAGTCTTTATAACCTGTTTGACTGCATATGAAAATGGAATGCGTCAAACACTACCCACCATTTCTTTGAGAACTTTATTTGCAGCACAGGCATTCTGTTGATGTATGTATGTTGAATATTTACATCTTGGAATCTCTTCAGATTTGTCATTATTTTTGTGCCTTGACTTTGTTTAGTTCTGTCTTTCAATTGGCACAGACATATCTTTGTATAATAAATAAAATCTTCCAACTGGTACCAGAGAGCAAAGCCAGTAAAGAACCTGAGCATTCTGGTTGTGTTAGACCTGTATAGAAGATGAGTCTGACCAATATGCCTCATTTGCTGCTGGTTTTTAGTTCTGGGCTAAGTTGGGCTATGATTCTTTAGACAGCCTGCTGTTTGTTATAATTAAACTGTAGAGAGGAGAGGCACAGCAAGACCGTTAGGGAGTACATTCTGGGGTCTTTCCTGGTGGCTAGTTATAAGACGTCATGAGAAGATGGTATCAACATAAGAACAAGAGTAGATCATTTAGACCCGGTGTCTGATTCACTGGTCAGTGGCGTCTTGGCTGATTTGCAGCCTAACTCTGTATAGCTGCCTTTGGTCCATACCTCCTAACATCATATGCTTAACAAAAATGCACCTGCCTCAGATTTAAACTTAACAACTGATCCTATATTCACTATATTTTGTGAGAGAGAGTTCCAAACATCTCCCACCCTTTGAGCTTAGAAGTTCTTCCAAACATCTGAATGTTGTGGTTCTGTTCGCCGAGCTGGGAATTTGTGTTTCAGACATTTCGTCCCCTGTCTAGGTGACATCCTCAGTGCTTGGGAGCCTTCTGTGAAGTGGTTCTCTGATCTTTTCTTCAGCATTTGTAGTGGTTTGAATCTGCCGCTTCCGATTGTCAGTTCCAGCTGTCCGTTGCAGCGGTCAGTATATTGGGTCCAGGTCGATGTGCTTGTTGATTGAATCTGTGGATGAGTGCCATGCCTCTAGGAATTCCCTGGCTGTTCTCTGTTTGGCTTGTCCTATAATAGTAGTGTTTTCCCAGTCAAATTCGTGTTGCTTATCATCTGCGTGTGTGGCTACTAAGGATAGCTGGTCGTGTCGTTTCGTGGCTAGTTGGTGTTCATGGATGCGGATCGTTAGCTGTCTTCCTGTTTGTCCTACGTAGTGTTTTGTGCAGTCCTTGCATGGGATTTTGTACACTACATTGGTTTTGTTCATGCTGGGTATCGGGTCCTTTGTCCTGGTGAGTTGTTGTCTGAGAGTGGCTGTTGGTTTGTGTGCTATTATGAGTCTTAGTGGTCGTAGTAGTCTGACTGTCAGTTCAGAAATGTTCTTGATGTATGGTAAGCACTATGGTAATCACAGAAGCGCTTCACAGGAGGCTCCCAAGCACTGAGGATGTCACCTAGACAGGGGACAAAACGTCTGCAACACAAATTCCCAGCTCGGCAAACAGAACCACAACAACGAGCACCCGAGCTATAAATCTTCGCACAAACTTTGAACATCTGAATGATCTGGCCCTAATGCTCAGAATGTGCCTGCTTCACTATCAGTCTGGATATAACCAGTCATGAGGGGTTTAGCTAAGACAAGGAGACAACTAGGCTGGCCATTCATCTGGTCTTTAGTTGGTCTTTCCACTCTGTGTTCTCTGATACTTTATGCCTTTCACTTATGCAGTGGCAGAGGCGTGTACTGAATTCTTTCTCTGTCTGTGGGCATGGAGATGCGGGCATGGAAGGAAGGAAAGATTTACATTTATGTAGTGCCTGTCACGATCACCCAACATCTCAACATACTTTATAACCAACAAAGTACTACTAACTGCTGTGGTTCTGTTCGCCGAGCTGGAAGTTTTTGTTGCAAACGTTTCGTCCCCTGTCTTCTCACAAACTTTGAAAGTACTACTAAGGCCATCACTGTGTCAGTATAAGATTCATACTGGTGATTATTTTAAAAGCAATAATTACAATTTAAAAATTCTAGAGTAATTAATAAAGAAACTAAAATGGTGATAGGAGGATGGGTGATATGTTGCTGCTGCAGTATGTGGGCGCTGTTGGTAATCCAAGGCAAACACATCTGCAGTAAATGTTTGTGGCTTGAGGAGCTGCAGGCATTGTGCCACATCAGACAGATGGAAAGCTACCTGGGCACTTTGCTTCAGGTGGCAATCACATTCACACTTAGTCATTCAAATTCCAGTTTCATTTCTGATCAGGGATAGGGGTATGTGACTGCAGATAAGACAGGCCTGGGGGCCCAGGTAGCATTTGGGAACTTCAGCCCCTGCAACTTTGCAAAATTACAAAGACACATCCCCTTATCCAACCTCTCTTTCTATTAGTTTGCCAATTTCCTATCAAAGTTAATGTTAGCGCGGATGAAATGATATCAGTCCGAGCCCAGAGTGCGGTTCAACAATCGGTAACGTTTATTGCTACAGTAACTCCGGCGGAGACCAACCGAGGTCCGAATCTCGGCTGCTCTGCTGTTCCCGCACGGAGCTACATATTATATACTTTTAGTTGTCAGGATGTGTGGAATTTGAGGATGAATGGGATGATAGTTCCCCATCATCACTGGAGTAGGTGCAAATAGAATGTTTCCTGCCATCCCAGGAGAGTTGCAGGGCACGCACAATAGGGTGCTAATTGGTTTATGTAAAACGGGTCCGAGTATTATCTGCTTGTCTCTCTCTGTGAGGGCAGGGGCTAGCACCCCCCCTTTGTTCCCTTGGGGTGTTGGTGTGTATTGGTCTGATATCAGTCTCTTGATGTGATTAGGAGATGGGTTTCCATATTAATTAATTCTGGAGTTTTGGTCTATGAGTCATGGGTAGTGTTGGTATAGTGTGGATTTGATCTGTCCTCTGTCTCCTATCTCCCGGTCACGTGGGCGAACCGGCAGCTGCTGAGTTCTGTGAGTTTAAAACTGCGACTGCTGTTTAAAACACAAAATGAATTCTTATAGTTTTCTGATGTAGGCATAGTCCCGTGGCAAAAGCAGGGCGGCTCTGATGCCCGCTTGCATTAATATACTACCCTCCATATCATGGGACCCATTAAGTAGCCCTCATGTGTTACCTTTTCAAGCTCCTTTTGGAAATCCAAATATGTTACATTTACAGCTTTCAAATTATCAATCCTGCTCGTTACTCTAAAATTGTCAGCATGATTTCTTTTTGTGAAGCCAGGTTGAATCTGCTTGATTACATGATACATCTCTCAATGTTCTGCTGTTGAATCCTTTCCAGTAGACTCAAACATTTTCCCAACGACAATAGTCATTCAAATTCCAATTTCATTTCTGATCAGGGACAGGGGTATGTGACTGCAGATAAGACAGGCCTGGGGGCCCAGGTAGCATTTGGGAACCTCAGCCCCTGCAACTTATCAAAATTACAAAGACACATCCCCTTTTTCAACGGTTATAGTTTGGTTTTCATCTTGCTTTTTGAACAAGGGTGTTACATGATCGGTTTGCCAATCCTTCAACACGTTTCTAGGGATTCGTGGAGGATATTCCTTGATTCTGTGATTTCTTTTGGACCCAGATCAAAGAGGGAGAAAAGTTAACAATGGGTCAGAGAGGAAACAGTTTATGTGAACAACAAACTGATTAGTACTTCATTAACACAAGGGCAGCACTCCAAGTTTAAAACATTATGACCCATAAATTCATTTCAAGGAGAGTCTGAAAGGAAGAATGAAAGCTATTTTGTTCTAATCTTTCTGAAACAAAGTGTTATAATTGATAAAATAATTGTGGGTTTAGTATCATCCTGATTTGTTCCTGGAGTATTTCATAGGGGTACCACGTTTTGAGCTTCACTAATCTCTCCCCTTTGTCAATTTGTTGCCTCCACTTTTGCCGACAAATTCTTCAAACTGAAGATTCGGTTAAAGTCAGACTTGCGGGCAAAGGACATGTAAGATTCCAGGAAATTACCGCTTTGGTGTAAATTTTATTAGTTTTCTTGTCCTCATTTCCTGCCAGATTGTCACTATCATAATGTTGGTTTCCCGCAGGAGGAAATGAGCTCATCAGAAACTTGCTGAACAAGGTTTGCATTGCAAGTCTATTTGAAAAGAACACCGTAAAATTCCTTCTATACCAGTTTCTGCACCCATACAATATATAAGACATGGAGATTGTTACTCATTTACAGTTCTGCTACAGTCTATGACTATCCAATGAAGTTCATTCATTTGCATATGCTAATTTTCAAACAACTGGTTTGTTAAAGAAAATATTTCTTGAATTAAAAATAAGATAATAAAAGGCAAAGAAAGAAAGTCTCCTGTATATTTTCTGCGATTGAAATCGAAAATTCACTTTTCGAAATCTGCATTTGGAATTTGTTTCTGACATTTGAAATCAAATGTGAGAAACTTAGAAAGTTATTTTGTGTTCATCATCTGTGCAAACGAAATGTTGGTTAGAGGCTTGTCTTGTTTACAGGTTTGGGATCATGACATTTTATAAAATGTCTGAAGAATGTTATTAGAAACTACTAATCACTACTTTCTCAGAAGTTAAAATTTTAACAAACTCTTTTAAGCAGTGGTGAGACTAATAAATAGAAAGAAGCAGATGTGTAGTTAAATATCAGGACTGAAATTTGCCTGTCTCATTACTGACATGTGTTCAATGTGATTAACTTGCTGTGTTTACATGGTAGCCATAAAATGATTTAGAGCAGAAAGTTAAATTAGTTAAATTTAAGATTTGACCAGAAGTGGTTTTAAGATTCGCATTTTGTTTTGTTTCCAAAGGATCTCATTGTCCAATCAACGCATCAGTGTTGCCGTTTTCTGTTCACCGCTGGAATTCTGAACCCAGTCTTGCTCACTTGGCTCCTTCCAGCTGCAATGCATCGGAGCCTCTTTCCCGACCAGCTCCAGAACAGGTGTTCCACATGGTGCCCCCGCCTGAGGAATCTCTTCCAGCTCTGCGGCGAAGTGGCTCTGTGCTTGTGCCAATACGGCAGCAACGAGACTCAGACTATGAAATGGAATCGGCTGCCAGAGGTCAATCACGGGCCATTGACAATCAGTATATGTTTCTTTGATTATGTGGCTGAAGACAACTGGTGTACACTTATGAAAGTGTGCCATCGTTAAGTTTTTACAACACTGAAACATTTTCAGGTTTGCTTCAAAAACTGAATGTATTTCTTTTCATGGAGGCAGCCTTAAGAAACCTTCAGGGCAAATAAGTGTTTGCTTTGAAATGGCCTCTTCTACCATTAGGCCTGTTGAAGGGCCTGTTTACAATATTATTAAATTGTATAGCTTTGTTTTGAATTTCTCTTTAAAAAAAATAGGTATCTTGAATTATAAATTGGAAATATAGAAAATACTTTTCCCATTAGTTTAATTTTGCTTTTGTAAAAATTGTATATGAATTGAATATAATTTTAAGCATATTTCTTTATATAATATCTGTGTATTTCCAGTAACCTTTCTAAAATTATTCTAAGAAAAACTTTAACTTAATTGCTTAATGACAGTAATGGCCAATGAATGAAAGTACAGTTATTGGGCTTATTGCATTTTAAAATAATTTTACAACTGTTCTGATGTGTTTAGTTAAAGTAGGTTTCTGTAATGAGGATCTCCTCATTCTTTCTGCTTCCGTGCTTTTCGCTTAAAGTTTAACTGACAGTTCAGGTATGTACTTCAGTAATTTAAATACACAAGTTAGATTGTGAACACTAAAGTGTTTTGAGAATTCTTTTTATTTTGAAAATCACTGGGTACAACCTGACGTCTTATTTTCCATCATGAAATAGCAGAGAATTTCTCATTACAGGATTAGGTGCATAGTTTTGGATAGAATTACATGAACATATCTTCTGCATTGCTGCTGCTTTATCAAGGCAGGAATATTACGCCAATAAGTAGAATGCAGGCACATGTCTTTCTAAGGTAAGAAATCCGAAGAATGGTGGATTTACATATAGTTTAGGTTGCAGATAGAAAATCTGGCTTGCTAAAACAAAAACTGCAGAGGCTAAAATATTCAATAGGTCTGGCTGTGGAGAGAGGAACAGTTAATATTTTGGATTGAACAAAACCTGATTTTGTATTTTGTAGTCTAGTTAATTAAGAATTTGTACACCGTGAGGAACCAATATTGTTTGGGGATGATCACTGGCTGTTTATGAAGAGCTGCACACAGACACTTAAAGTGTTTCCTTAACTGTAAGAATTGCTGTCTGAAATTGTTTACAATTTCCCTACATTTACCCCAATCTTAGATCTTTTCTGTTGTCTTAAATTATATCCATTGTTTAATAGTTCTTTGTGATCTGGTGAAGGTCTTAAAAACCAGGATGTGAGCTAATGATTGTGGAAAGAATGATCCAATAACATTTTTTGGCATAATGTTGTCTAGTAAACTTTTTGAGGGTGGAATAACATTATTTATGCTTTGAGTAATACATGAAATATGTGATTAATTATTATATGTGTCACTGATGGTAATTATATAGGTTTCTGGGTGATCCAAAAAATAAAACTAGTCTAAATACCTGATGATCCATCTGCCATAATCAACTAGCTTTCCATTAACTCTGAAAGACACAGTAATGACATCTTAAAGACTTGAAGGGACAGAGAAAATTACACACTGCTGTACTTCAGCAGCAGAATGATACACGGTATTAGTTGGTTAATTTCTTTAACCTTTTAAAACAACTTACTTTTTAACTACCTTTTTGCAGTAGTCCATTCTTCAATAACATGATGTTGTGTTCTTGTGCAACCCTGTGTTATAGAAAAATCGCGCTTAAGAAACAGCGCTTAATGTTGGCGATGTAATCGTGTTACAGCCAACACAAGTTTAAAAGTCTGTGCTGAGGAAATAATGTCCCCAATTAGTCAATCGTATTACAGCGAATTTGTGTTGATGAAACGTGTGTTATAGCAGAATGACCTGTACCATTATAACGTGAAACTATTAGTAAATTTTTAAAAGTGTAAGTAATTCATCAGTTACAACGTTGCAATTTGGAAAGCAGCATAAGCCAACTATCTTGTTTAATTTTACTAGCAGAGTGTTTATTCAGTTAATAAAAATAAGTGCATTTCTCCAGCTAGTGGTTTTTTTGTAAAACCTTAATTATGCTATTAATTTTTTTGAGTCAGTTTAAAGTACTGCTTGCACATGTGATGATGCAGATTGGCTACCTGAGGTTAGTATAGAGTCTTGCAAGTAGTTGGAGATCACAGGTTAAAAATGGTGAAGAACTCAGACACTCAACAGCTAAAAACATTATCAACCAATAAAATGAATTGTGAACCGGTTTTATAGAGTCATACAGGACAGAAACAAACTTTTTGGTCCAACTCGTCCATGCTGACCAAGTTTCTTAAACTAAACTAGGACCACTTGCCTGTGTTTGGCCCACATCCCTTCAAACCTTTCTTATTCATATATCTATCCAAATATTATCTAAGTGTTGCAATTGTACCTGCATCCACTACTGCTGCTGGCAATTTATTCCACATACCCACCCTCGGGAAAAAGTTGCCTTCAGATCCCATTTAAATCTTTCTCCTATCACCTTAAAAATATATCTTCATTTGAACTCCCCACCCCAGGGAAAAAGACCGTTTCTATTCACCTGATCTATCCCCTCGTGATTTTATAAATCTCTACAAAGTCACCCCTCAATCTCCTGTGCCCTAATAAAAGTTCCAGCCTCTCCTTATAACTCAAACCCTCTAGTCCTGACAACATCTGGGTGAATCTTTTCTGAGCCCTCTGCCTTGTTTATAGGAAGCATATTAAATTGCAATCAGAATTGCATACACTACTCCAAAGTGGCCTCACCAATGTCCTGTACAACCTCAATTTGACATCCCAATTCCCAGACGAAAGTGAGATGTTGGAGATTAGAGTCGAGAGTGTGTTGCTGGAAAAGCACAGCAGGTCAGGCAGCATCCGAGGAGCAGAGAATTGAAGTTTTGGGCAAAAGCCCTTCATCAGGAATATTCCCTCAAATTACTCAATGGACTGTACATGCTTTAATCAACCTGTCTACTTTCAAAGAACTATGTACCTGAACTCCTGAATCTCTGCTTGACAACACTACCCAATCTTTCTAATAGAATCATGTTTTGCCATTGATGTAAGTCTTGTAAATAAAGAGTAGCTGATGGGGTAAAAATAAAGGAAAAAAAAACTTAACAATTCAGTCACTACCTGGAGGAGTGAGACTACACTCAACCTCTTGATCTGTAAATTAGTTCTTCTTCATTTTTTCACCATGGAATTATTAAGTTATCCTACTAAGTACTTACTTATGTCATGTGTTTAATGATTACTTAGTGAAAATAAATCAATTTCAAGGAAGTCATGTGAAATTTAGAGATATTGTTTTTATTAAGCTAACAATTTCTTAAATCTTCCTAGAAATGTATGATTTACAGTTCACAAATCGACAAGTTCCTAGTTAATTCTCATTCTTGTAATGCACTTGTGATAAAGTAAAATGGCTGAGGTAGTTTAGTTTTATGCTGGCTGCAGTAACATTAGAGTTTTAAAAAAATTTTGCCAAATTTCTCATCAAAGTAATAACTTCTTAGAGTATTATTCCAAGGAAATTCATCCCGCCAATACATCGTTCAGTCATTGACTCTCATTTGGCTACAATGGTGACAGTGAGGCTAGGCTACTCACTGTTTTACTGAGTCAGTGTGAGTGACAGCAATGGCTGTTCAGCAGTTAGATAATCAAATCCAAAAGTTACAGGTATCCTGCTTCTCCACAGGTTGTGTTCCTGCAGTCTCTATAAATGGAATGAACAAAGAATTATTGATTTGGCAGGACAAGCTAATTGTCCCATGTTCTCACTAAAAATTATGAAAATCTTGTTCAATCAGAAATAACTTGGGTATTTAAATAGTGCACTCTACTGAAAAACATCCCTCGTCCAGAAAACATTATTTTACAACAATTAACTTAATTCCATCAGAATAAAATGCAAATTTGAGAAAATTTTAATTTTCCTAAAATTTTGTTTTCCTTAATCCCCATGTTCTATTTTACATTTTGTACAATAAATTTAAAATTATTTACAATTTATTTTGCAAAGCAAGAATTCAGTTTGATTTATCAGTCTTCCTTGCAGTCTATATTGTATACAGACCCAAGATACTCCTTGTAGAAGTTGCAAAATTCAAAGAGATGTTTGTAAAGGGGATGTCTGCCAACATAGTGAGGTTTCTTCAGGATCGATAGTGATTACTGTTCCTTCATTACTGAACAGAATTTTTCTTTCGTTGTTAAAATAGCTAATCGACCTTTTGATCCATGAAGTGTGGTCTTGTTCCTCCAGATAGCAACTGAATTGTTCGAGGAAGTATTTAAATAAATCTTTTTCTTTATCCTCACCCCCATAAGCTACTTTGTATTGATAAGGTATATGTCAAAGGTAAAACATGATTTTATTGGAAAGAAGTAAGGTTGTAGGCACCTTCAATATCTTCATTAAGTTTTGGCAAATGTAGTTTCACATTGCAATGCAAGTTCAATGACTTTATTGGTAGGCTCACAGAACACTATGTCTTTTTGTAAATTTGTCTTGCATTTGTATGAAATATCTTTATGTCTGGAGCTCCTGCTGATCATCTACATTTCCAACCATTGCACAAAATTAGCCACAAAAGAGAAATGTGGTATTGAATTGAAATTCAATAATGAAAATATCTGTAATATTTTAAGTGTTAGAGTGCATATGATGTTTTAGGGATAATTTGTTAATTCATTGAAATTATAAATGTTCAGTTAAATCTTTTTTAATTTACACTGGACTGAGGGCCAAGAAATGTTGGTCTTGTTGGCAAAGATAACTTTCATTTTATTTGTTTGTGCAATGTAATGAGCATTAAAAAAAAAGGTAGAACCCCCCTACTTTAATTTTAAACATTTGAATCATTATCCACTCAAATACTATGATTTGCTGATTATTGTATACAAATTAAACCTGAAACTTGTTCAAAATTCGAGGATTACACCATGAAGGTGTGAGATCCAGACTTTTCCAGGTCTGATGATCAATTTTACTTGGGACAATGGTAGTACAGAAATGCTTATCTCAGTGGCCCATTCAGTCTTAAAATCAGTGTTCAGCTTGTACTTTAGAAGGCTGATCTGCTGTACTGTGATCAGTTAGTAAAACCAAAATCCATGGTAGTATCCTTGGAATTTGCTTCTACATAATGTGATGGGATTGATTTAATTTGGAGATGTAGATATTCAGCTAGTAAATTATTAAATGCATGGTCGCTCTCAACTGTATTTTCACATTTGTCCATTACTTTTGCATACTCTACAACAAAATTTATATTCTGCAAACTAATGTTGATTTGTATTGTAGTAACTTATTGTACTTTGTTGCATTTTGGCAAAATAACTGCTGCAAAAATAAATAAAGCAAACTTATTTTTCTTCATTACTGAAATAATAACTAGCAGAAACTAAGATTTTAATTTTGTGTGGTTCTGTTCGCTGAGTTGGGAATTTGTGTTGCAGATGTTTCGTCCCCTGTCTAAGGGACATCCTCATGCTTGGGAGCCTCCTGTGAAGCACTTGTGTGTTGTCTTGACCCAACATACTGGCCATTGCAGCAGACAGCTGGAACTGACAACCGGAAGCGGCAGAGACAAACCACTATAAATGCCAGAGGAAACACTGAAGCGCTTCACAGGAGTCTGAGGATGTCCCCTAGACAGGGGACAAAATGTCTACAACACAGTCCCAGCTCGGCGAACAGAACCACAATGAGCAGCCGAGCTACAAATCTTCTCACAAACTTTGAATTTTAATTTGGATCCACAGCTATTATTGATTAGATGTAATTTTGATGTAGATAAATAATGAATTCTGATTGTTGTAATAAAGTTATTGGTGCAGTATTATATAATGCTGCTCAATAATCTGTACAAAGAGTAAAGGTAAATGTAAAGTCAGCATAGTGTTACCAGATCATGGGGCTGATGACTGGTAGTGGTTTAACATCAGTCATAACCTCTCTCCTCTCCTGAGATGTGAAGTAAGAGAATCCTTTCTGGCAACCTCAGCTGAAGTGGGAATTCAACCCAAGTTGTTGACCTCATTCTGCCATGTAAACCAGCCATCCAGCCAACTGAGCTAAACTAATGAGAGACTATAATTATGATGACACAGTGGCAAATGAAGGATAAATAGCAAAATAGTCCTTCTGCTTAATCAGTGTCACTCACTCTCTCTCAACCAAAATATTACTCTTCTGATCATCTACTACTAGTATTACATGTCGTTCTGACTCAGAAAGGTTAAAAACTGAGCCTCAATAGCCTCAAATGTCTCCCATCGATAATTTTTATTATCTGCATGGCAGACCTTTAGATAGCAGAGAAGTAGCTTCCAATTAAATCTTAATTTACAAAAGATAACTTTTAAATTATCAGATGACCCTGCTAGGTCTGCACTGTGTTTTGTAGAGGTTGTAGAGGATTCACCAAAAAGGAAATTAATGCTGGTGATCAGGTCCATTACAGCACTTCTTTTTACAAAAACTAATATCTCCAAGATAATCACCACACATCAGAAACAATAAATACCAAGAATCAATTAACTGTATTTTGAAACCTAGGCAAAAGTGAGGACTGCAGACGCTGGAGATTAGAGTCAAGAGTATGGTGCTGGAAAAGCACAGGTCATGCAGCATCAGAGAAACAGGAAAAACAACATTTCAGGTAAAAGTGCTGATGAAGGCCTTTTGCCCAAAACATCGACTCTACTGCTCCTCAGATGCTGCCTGACCTGCTGTGCTTTTCCAGCACACTTGACTGTATTTTGAAAACAGCTAATTCATATCACAAAGCTTTACAGCTCAAAAATAAGCTATTAAGCCCAATTTTCCTTGCACCCTTCATCTAACCTGTCAATAGTACTTATTTGTACATAGTTTGCCAATGGTAAACAAAATTTTATAGGAAGAGGAAAGCCTTCAACTACAGGACAAGAGATGGGCTGGTCAGTTGGGCAAAACAGGGCAAACCTCTTCAATGCTATGCAATAGATCTTCCCTTGACTGCAACAATTGTCCGTGAAGAGACACTAGATGATGTGTTTCCTTCTTTAGGGTACAGAAGGTTGAGGTGTGCAAACTATGAGATAGTAACATTTCTGCTGAGTTGAAGGGTCAATAACTAGATTTAAGGGCAGGAGGTTTAGAGGGGTTCGAAGGAAGAATTTCACCTGGGGATGGTAGGACCTAGAACTCAGTCTAAAAGGATGTAGAGCCAAGCAAATGAACGCTCGAAAAACAGGTTCGATATTTGATGACCACTGCAGACGTGATGGACCAAAGAATCTCTTTCCATGCTGTAATACTCTATGATCTGGGGCGTTCAGTACTGCTCCTTCCCTGATCTTGTTGCTTTTTGAAAGATTCTGTATTAATAATACAAGTAATATATAAACAATTTGGCATACTGAACAATTTTTGCTATTTAAACTCCTCTCTAAAATTACTGCAACACCCCTAATACCACTGCCAAAATAACTTCAAACAGGAACTTCCAAATATAATCTCTCCACTCAGAACAAGAGAAGCAGCAAGTGTATGGAAAAACCACCCCTATACATTCTGTTTAAAGTCTCTCACAATCCTGACTTGGCAATATATTGCTGTTCCTGCACAGTTGGTGGGTCAAAATCTTGGCATCAACCTGCTTAACAACACAATTAGTTCATCATATAGACTGCAGTGTTCAACACAACTTTCTCAAGCACAATTAAGGATAGGCTATTTATATTGTCTTGGCAGTGTGAATCCCACAGTCCTTGAAGAAATTTTAATGCATCAACAAGAGGATAGTGCTGTTAGGATAAACGCTTCCAAGTTAACCATCCTCTCAAAACTTAACAACCAACTCAGTAACGAATCAAAGACTTACATTTATTTAGTGCTTGCCATAAACGTAGCTCACAAGAATTAAAGCACGTTTGTTTAGAAATGCAACATATGCTGTCATGTAGACAATGACAATTTGTACACAGTAAACTCAAAATACTTTAAAGGTTCAGGATGACTTACTTCTGTGAAGGTGATTGAGGGATTAATAGTAGCCAAGGTACTGAGGAAATCTTTCCGTTGTTCAATTTTTTAAAAAACGTTCTTCATGGCATTGCTGACTGATTGAAATCATGGAGAACTGGGAATGGGCAAACAGCATCTAGCACCCTCTGCAGTTCTAATGGTAGAGGTATGTGTATTCTGAATTTTAAAGTGGCAGCGAAGAAATGGTAATATTGCCCCCTCAATGGCACATAACTTGGCACCACCAACTTCAAGATTCCTTCTGCATGTGTATGATCCTTGGTCTTCGATGTGGCCTGTGGATGATGCTATCAATGGAGCCTGGTGAGTCACTTGTCTATGGCATAAAATACTTTTACTGTGCTGTAGACTCAACACCTGCCTGGCTCAAACAATAGGTGGCACTGTAGTTAGCATTGCTGCCTTACAGCACCAGGGACCCAGGTTCAATGGCAGGCCTGGGTGACCGTGTGAAGTTTGCATGTTCTCCCCATATCTGCAGGGTGCTCTGGTTTTCTCCTGTAGTCTGAAGCTAGGTGGATTAGCCACGGTAAATGTGGGGTGGCGGGGATGACGTGGGTCTGGGTGCGATGCTCTTTGGAGGGTCAGTGCAGACTTGATGGGCCAACTAGCCTCTTTCTGCATTGTAAGGATAGCGTATAGGTTTTGGGGAGATAGGAGGTCAATTAGTTCACTGCAGAATTCGCAGTCTTTCCTGCTTTTATAGCCACAGATTTTATGCTGGACTAGTTAAACTTCAGGGTAATGGTAACGTTCAGGATTTGTAGTGGTGGGAAATTTTGCAATTGATCATCAACAGGAGATGCTCAGATGCTACAATGTTGAAGACAGTCAGTACCTGGCACATGTGGGGCATCCTCCTGGCCATTTTTCAAACCAAGCATAACCATTTTAACAGGACAAATACTATTCAATCATTAGTAGACAACATCAAATCTAACCTTATGTTGGGGGAAAAGGAGCAACGAACAAACAATTGAAGCTGCATGGGCCTAGACCACTGCCCTGGACACCTTCTGTGGTAATGGCCAGAGTTTTAATATGATCGATTATTTGCAAGATTGCAATGCTGTAAAGCTTACAACTCAACCTGTATCAATGCTAGCAACAGGATCCACTGAATAGGAAAGATTTGGAAGGATATGGGCCTGAAGCAGGCAGGTGGGACTAATTTAGTTTGAGATTATGTTCGGCATGGTCTAGTTGGACCAAAGGGTCAGTTTCCATGATTTATGGCTCCTTAACATGTTACCTTTGGTTATGGATATTCCTTCATGATGTTCAAAATTATTTTAAAAATTCTATGTGATCATTTGAAGCTCATTTTCCACCCCACCACATTATGATCTTCATCCACAAATATGGAGTGTATTTCCAGCATTCTATTCTGTTGTCACAATATTCATATGCTTGTTACAGAGGTAAGGGAACAAAGGCCATCATAAAACACACAGTATGATTTGATAAAGAAAAAACAAAAGTTCAAAATAGACAAAACATTCTTCAGTCGTTCCATAGTTTTGACCTCATCCTTTGGTCAATCTACTGGCCATTAAAGGTGTGGGGGTTAAAAAAACATTACAATCATGCCAATGTCAGTTTTTAAAACTTTTTATTTTTTTGTTTTTTTAATTTTTTTTTATTATCTACAAAGTAAAAGTTATTAACTTAAAAGTTACATCACTGTCTGGTGACAGTGCTCTCCTCCAGGAACCTCTATTCATAAATAAACCACCAGTTCACATCCGGATTTTGTTATAAGATACAGTTCAAGTTTGGTTAGAAGCAGAGAGTTCTGGTTTGCCAAATCTGGATGGCTTGCAGCAGGAACAATTTTATTAGTTCTTTCAACATGGGAAGTTCATAACTTAGAAGGGTCAGGCAAAATAAATACATTCCAGTTATCAGAAAGCAGATTTGGGGCATTTTGTAAGGCTGTTGATAAGACACACTGATTCCAGATTTGAACTTGGCTCTTATTTCTTTCTTGCCAGTTTATCTTGCCTTCTTCACAAGAGCAGCCACCGAATTACTCGGCAACACGTTCCTACTGGATGTTGCGTGACAGCACGTGGTTTAGCATGAGAAGACAACTTCTAGTATTCTGTGTCTCTGGTTCCAGGATTTAGGATGGGGAAGGATGTGTGGCATCAACTGGCCAGTCTGTGGTTACTGCTGGACAGGACTACAACGGCTGCTGATGATGGGCTTGTACTAATGGGAGAATAAACAACAACAAAAAAATCAATTTAAAGTTCCAACTTTACTCCGTATACACAGGTGAAATCTGAGAAATATTTTCAGAGTGCGCAATTAAATTCGTGTTTTCTAAAAAAGAAACCAGTATGTGCATGAGTCGTAGAAATAATATAAAAGCAGTGAGATGTAGCAAATTCCGCAGGACCAGTTTACTTTCAGGCCAAAGGTATAGAAAATTTAAATCAAACCTTCTCCCCGTTGTTTTTCTATTACTCACCTTGGGGGTGTGCCATATAAGAGAAATGTGTAGTCGAGGAAACTGGAATGGGTGGCAGTGCACTCTGAGGAATACCACCTTGACCACCTGGTGGTTGTGCAGGCATTAGCATCATGGGAGGATGGGTAGCAGCAGGGTGGTGGGGAGGGCCCATTCCAGACTGTACATGTGCCTATAAACAAACGAAGCAGCCAAAGATCATTATTTTCTATTGAATAATGAATGTTAACTGACAGAAGCTTGTACAAGTATTTTCCAAATCTGTACCAAACTTTGCTGGTTGCACTAATTGCTGGTAAGTGTGCTGTGTTAAAAACACTGCTGAAGCACAGAAATTTTAAAGTATTCCTTTAACTACTGAACAAAATTAGATCCAAGAGTGAAACCTGGCTAGCTAGAGTTTTTTTGGATGGTCTTAGATGTTTACACTGTCAGGAAATCCACAAGATAAACTTTTTCTCTTTCACACCCCAGGGATTTGTGGACAACTGTGTTCTGACAATTGCTGAATGTAGGCACAGCTCAAGAACTCTCTGACCTTGTTTTTATTAAAGAAAAAAGGTAATTCACTCAAATTTGCCTCTATCTTGAAATCTAAATTCCACAAAATTATACTAACAGGTGAAATCACCATAGTCCCACTGGACTGTAAGGCTGCTCTCCCATTAGAGACAAATGACTGGGGGCGGTTTAACTAGAGGGTCACCATGCCTTAGGCAAGGGGAGAGAATGAGGGGGAAGACAGTCCTTCACAGTAACGTCAGTCCATATGGGAATTGAACCCACGCTGTCTTGGCGTCACTCTAAGGCACAAACCAGCTGTTTAGTCAATTCCATCAGATGGTACAATCTTTGTGCTACTTCAATAAATCTGTGGCTGCCCCAGAGTGAGTGTGCAGCTCACTTTTGGATAATTGCCCACACCCATATCAGGTACAAATAAGTTGCTCTTCTCTGACAAACACAAGCTGATGAACATGAATTGCCATTCCAATTTGGAAGCAGACCTCCTATAAGATTGAATACTACAGCAACAAAAATACCATTCCATGGCACGGATTTTTGGAGTTCTATTGCCCAGTACCCATATAAATCTAAGGCAGTTGAGAGTAGCACCAAATCAGATTCACACAAAATCCTACCCAACTTCCAAAAAGTAAAGAGTGCTGCAGAGAAAGATGTGATATGTTTCAGAATTAGGAACCATCATCAAAATAATAAACTAGCCCAAAGAATTACAGATTTTTTAAAAAAAGGAATTAAGTCAAATAAACAAAAACATCTACTAGCCCATATATTTTCTATATTACATAAATTCTAAAATGCAATATAAATATTTTATTTGACTTAGTAATCTGTCAGAAATATCCTTGCAACAAACGTATCAGCCAGTGTTTTGCCACCAAAAACTGCACAGTCACCAATACAGACTCACTGAGGCACAAACTGATTAAACTGATAAATAACCCAATCTTGAATAACTTTTCATTAGCTGATCAGGAAACATTTATGATAGTTACTTTTCAGATCTGGACTCTTAAAAAAATATTAAACAACTTTTCCCTGGAACGTCTTGTAGAGGTTTACAAAATCATGAGGGGCATGGATAGGACAAATAGACAAAGTCTTCCCTCTGGGGTGGGGGAGTCCAGAACTAGAGGGCATAGGCTTAAGGTGAGAGGGGAAAGATACAAGAGAGATCCAAGGGGCAACATTTTCACACAGAGGGTGGTCGATGTATGGAATGAGCTGCCAGAGGAAGTGGTGGAGGCTGGTACAATTGCAACATTTAAAAGGCATTTGGATGGGTATATGAATAGGAAGGGTTTGGAGGGATATGGGCCGGGTGCTGGCAGGTGGGACTAGATTGGGATATCTGGTCGGCACGGACGGGTTGGACTGAAGGGTCTGCTTCCATGTTGTACATCTCTAAGTAGTTCAGAGTTTATTTATGTAAAAGAACTCAAACACTACAAAGGAATTCTGCATTGCCACAAAGTTTATATAAACAACTTAGCCCCAAAAACCTTTGATATGCTCACTTACCTGTGGTACATGTGCCATATGTGGAGGATTTGAATATCCATGCTGCACCTGCTGAGGGTGAAGTGTATAGATTGTCTGCTGTGCTGATGGGAAGCTAGTCTGAGGAGACTGTGGACTAGGACCTTGTGTCATAGATGGAGGAGTTGGTGTAAGAGTTGTGTGGTAAATTGCTTGCTGCTGTTGAGGGTTGCCCAAATGAAGAGTCTGAGGAGCCTGATGTTGAGGATGCTGAAATTAAAAAAGTCATTGAATTATCCTGGAACACAAGTATTTATTACAAAATGTAAGCTAGTGGCATTTACCATTTGCACCCAAAGTCCCAATACACTTTTCGTCTCATCCATAGTGCAGCACAAAGAGACACTAACAGGAATAGTTACTGATACTGTGAAATTTCTCTCTATTGGCCAAGTTAATTTTTATTAGCTGTAATCTCACCTCTCTACTTCATACCAGTCCTTTGCAACAAGGAGGGGAAAGAAGTGAACTTCCCCACGATCTTTGCCAAGGCTGACTGGTATACAAACTCAGTCAGAAATGAGGAAGTCTACCATTACTTTAAAAAACATACCTAGAAGTTAAATGGGGGCAGTTGGCGTTCCTTACCTGGACTGGGCTCTGTGCTGGATGACTGCCGCCATGCTGTCCTTGTTGCTGTCCAGTTGGAGTCGCAGATGGTTGTGGGTGTGGAGCATGTGGATGTAGGGTAGCAGTCGGGTGGGGTGCAAACTGCTGATGAATCGGGCCTGGAGACACTAGAAATAAAAGTAAACAACCTGTTAACCAATTTTCTAACCAAAGAAAGAGTAAATCACAGTGGAGTTTGGAAATAAAAGCAGAAAACCTTGGAGAAAATCACCAGGTCTGGCAGCAGTTGTGGTGAGTCAAATGATTTTCTCTGGAATTCAAGGAACTGGGACATTTTTTCTATGCTGCTGACAAAAGGAGAGAAGGAGCAAGTGGAACAGATGGTGAGGGTGTTTAGAGGGAAAGGCAATGGCATGTTAATAATAGCAAAAGATAAACTGAGCAAAATAGGTGTGATGGAGACAATAACTGGGAGAATGGAATGGAGCCCTTACAGGAAACAGTCTGAGAGGAAGTGTAATCAAAGAATCTAAAGATACATCGTTTACTACAAGAATTGTACTACATCTCCACCAATGACATTGGAAGGGAGAGATTTTTCACACCGAAGATTACAATTCTGTCTTCCCAAGATGGTGGTGCCAACAAGGTAGGCAGCGTTCAGGTCCCTGGGCCCATCACATCCAGACGGCTCCTTCCTCCCTTCTTTCCTTATACTTTGTCTCATTTTTCATCACCTTCCTGCTGGTAGTGGAAGAGAAAGACGACATACTGGAGGACTGCAGCAGGAGTAGGACTTTTGGAGAGGTAACTGCCTGGCCTGGCAACAGAACCAAGGACTCCTGGTGGTGGTAGTCCCAGAGCTAGGGGATTCCCAGTTGCAGAGTGAATGTGGGTCCAAGCACAGTACCCAGCATCAGCAGCCTGTTGGCAAGGTGGATCCAGTGACTAAGTGATGGTGCACGAGAGGGGCAACTCTGAAGTTGGTAGGTCTGGCACAAGCAGCAGAGGGGTAGTGGCGCAGGTGCTGTTGGTCAACTGGTGCAGGACTCAGGAGTCTTGGCTGAGGTGATGGAATGAAGATGGACTCTTTAGCTATATCTTTTCAATCTTAAACAATTCAAAATGGCACCAGATTGTGGTGACCGTTGAAGCTTTCCACTGTATTTTATTGTGTTGCTCACTGTAGAGCACAAGCGACAATACATGATTATTCATTCATTACAAATACTTTGCAGCTCAAACTTCTATTTTGTATCAATTGTCCTTGAAGCAAAAACAAATATATTGCATTGCGCATGAACTCAACTTTTTTTTTTATTTCAAAATATACTTTATTCATAGAAATAAATCTTTGGTACTTGTACAATTTGTCATGTCGTTCATAGATATATACATCGCATGTCTTAAACATTACAAAGAACAGATTGAATTACTCGAATTTACAGTTATCCTATTTACAGTTCCCTTTATTAACCATCCAGTCTCTTGTTATTCAGCTGTGGCTTCAGCAGAACCCACCTGAGTGGGTGCCCTGTTATACTATAGCAAATGAACTTTTTTTAATCCCAGTTTATGGGGTTACCGTTGTCCATTTGACTGTCCCGTCTCTGGGGTAGCTGTCTGCATCCCCATGGTGAGCACGAACTGCTGGACCCTGGCTGGGCTGAGGTAGCTATCCAGGCTCTCACTGTGGTCATTTACCTGCTGTGGAGTCATTGAGCCAAGGCAAGGGTCCGCACCATCCAGTTCTGTGTCTGACAATGGGACTGTCAGAGGATCACAGCTGTCAGTTGTCTGTAGTTGTGGGGCAGTGGGTACCCCCTGGTTCTCACTGGGTGGAGGGTGGACTTCGGGGGTCCGTTGTTTCCTGGTGGGGAGGAAATGCCCTCCTCTTTATCTATGGCGCTCTGTCTCATCTTCTGGTGGTGATGACATTCTTTGCGCCCGTCTTCACCATCCGAAGAACTGGTCGTCCCTCCCTCGTGCAGCTGTCTTTTCCCCCTTTGCTGGGAGGCTTTGGGGGCCTGGCCGGATTTTCTCTTCCTGCTTTTAACAGGTATCCACTCCTCTGCCTGCTAGATTACCTTCTCCTCCATTGCTTCCATCTGCCCAGCTAGAGCTAGGATCAGCTGCTGTGTCTCTCCGCTGTCTGCTGCCTCCTCCACTCCGGCCTGTTCTTCTTTCTGGGTTTCCCTGCTGTCTGGGTGCACCTTACTGGTCTTTGGGGGTCCACGGTTCACATTGCTACCTCCAGCCATCTGTGCGTAAGTGGGGCCCCCCCGTCTTGGGCAGGTCTTGTACACGTGACCCGCCTCTCCGCACAGGTTGCAGCTCTTTGCTTCCTGACAGTCCTTAGTCAGGTGACCCTCCTGTTTGCAGTTCCTGCAGATGGTCCCCTTGCAGTCCGCCACCACGTGTCCCGACTTCCCGCAGGTTCGGCACACTTTCGGCTGCCCTTCATATGTCAGGTAGCCTCTGTTCCCTCCAATTGCGAAGCTCGAGGGTGGGTGAAGAATGTTCCCATTGCCATCGACCCTCAGAGTCACCCTGACCTGCCGCTTACTGGTCCAGATCCCAAAGGGGTCGATCACATCGGTGGCTTCTCCCTCAACTTGGACGTACCTTCCCAGGAAGGTCAGAACATCAGCCGCTGGAACATAGGGGTTGTACATATGGATTGTAACAACCCGATTCCTCTGTGCAGGAAGCACTCACAATGGGGTTGCCGACAAGATGGAAAACAGCGGCTCCCCTTTCTTCTCCTTGAAGACCTTCAGGAGCTGTTCGCACTGCTTCAAACTCCTGAAGGTCACATCAAAGTAGCCTGCCTCAGGGAAATCCTGCAGGCAGTACACATCCGCTGCAGCGAACCCACAGCATCCCAGCAGCACTTTCTTGATAAACAGTATGTGGTCAAGCGGCGTACGATCCTCTATCTTCTTCACAGTCACCCCGGACGGTCATATGAACTCAACTGGGCTATAACAGCATCACCAGTATTACTTAAACACATTATCATTCCACACAATCTCTGCTGCATACCCTGCAAACCAATACACCTTTCATGGAGGTTAGGTGCTTAAAACCAAAAACAGCACAGCTTGGGTTTTATACAACTGTAACCTTACTTTCACACTTGCTTGCAGAGCAAGCTTGAGGGTTAAATAGTCTACTCTCACTCAAGTCTGTTTCTCACTTTGTTTTTCAACTTCTTGAGATAAGTGTCAACATTCCTCAATACTATACATGCCTCTGCAATCCAAATTATTTAAGAAATGCAAGCAACATTATTATTTTAACCAATAAACACCAGAAGTTAAAAACTGCTTTGATGGCTTACCATACATAGCATGTGTCTGTTCAGCAGTAGGATATTGTGCTGTAGACGAAGGGACCATTCCCGGTTGCCCATGGCCAGGTGGTGCCATCATTCGAGCACTACTCTGCATTACTTGGCTGTACATCTGAGGCTGCGTAGTGAAAACATCAGTAAAATTCAGTTTACACACAAAGATAGAATAGCAATATTTGCTTTAGATAGGTGTCCACTGCATTGCTTACATATTTTAATAATGGAGATGAAGTACTATAAATCTCAAAATAATCAGCTACAGCAGGAAGTTCGAGTCAATGGATAATGCATTGATTTTCACAAAATAGATTCTCTATTCATTAGATGTCTAAGAAAGCCTGACATTTATTTGTAATTTGCAATGCAAGTTTAGCAAATAAGTATTCAAATATTGTAAGTTAAACATGAAGTACCTTTGTGGGAAACAAACTTGGCAATTTACCTGTGATTGATAATGTGCTACAGACTGTACAAGGGGTTGGTTAGGAAACTGTTGAGGGTTATAAGTAACATATTGTGAATAAGCTGGAGCAGTTGAAACAATCTGGCCAGCTGCACTAACTGGATGCATTATAGTTGGTGTGCCCTGAGGGTGATGCTGATCTGGTCGCTGTTGTGGCATGGCTGGTACTGGAAAAAAGGATAACAATTAGTGAGATTGCAGTGATCTTCAACTGCAAGGAAAACTGTTCAAAGGATAATTTGACACTGTCAGTACTGTATCAAAGATTAAATAGCACAATGGTCAGATAAAAATGACAACACCAGGTTATGGTCCAACAGGTTTATTTGGAAGCACTAGCTTTCGAAGTGCTGCTCCTTCGTTAGATGGTTGTGGAGAATAAGATTGTAAGACAGTTTTTTGGCTGTAAACTTTTGCTATAAATTCTACGCCATGTTCTTTGCAGCCTGCGACACATCATCAAGGAGGATGAGCACCTCACCAAGACCTCCCCCACACCTCCACTTCTCACCTTTAAACAACCACCAAACCTCAAACAGATCACTGTGCGTAGTAAACTACCCAGCTTTCAGGATAACTCGATACAACCTTGTCACAGTAGATGCTGCAAGACGTGTCAGAGTGTCGACACGGATACCACCATGACACGTGGGGACACCACCCACCGTGTACGTGACAGGTACTCATGCGACTCAGCCAATGTTGTCTATCTCATACGCTGCAGGCAAGGATGCCCTGAGGCATGGTACATTGCCGAGACCAAGCAGAGGCTACAGCAATGGATTAACGGACACCGCACAACAATCAACAGACAGAAGTGTTCCCTCCCAGTCGGAGAACACTTCACTGGTCCGGGACATTCTACTGTGCACTTCAGGAGACCATCCTCCTTCGAGAATGTAATTTTTTTAAAAAGGTTTTGAGACTTACATCTGAAAGAACTGAAACCAACATAGTCATTCTAAAAGATAAGACAAGTAACAAACAATCCAGGTCTTTTTCAACATATAATTTCAGTTACATCACACTGTAGACATTTGCTAGTGCTTCCAAATAAACCTGTTGGACTATAAGCTGGTTTTGCGTGATTTTTGATTTTGTGCACACCAGTCCAACACCGGCGTCTCCAAATTAGGTGCAGAGCATCAGTTAAAAAAAGTCACTAAACATTTATCTGAACAATTCAAGCTGCATATACCCATCTAAGGAAAGGTGAAGAAATTTTCATAATTTTAAATAGTTGGTTCATTATCCTTAAACTGAGACTTGTATTTCTAGATCAAGGCAGGAGAAACAGCCTCTTAGAATTTAACCAATCAAGTCACTGAAAGGTTTTACACATTTTAATGATATCTCAATCAGCTAAACTTTAGTTAATAGGTCCATTCTACTTCGACTTTCCATATTGGTTGACCTGTTCAACACAGGAATAACTCAATCAATCTGGTATATCTTTATTGCATTCCCTCTTAGACAGCTATATTTGCTTAGAAATGGAGTTTAAAATTGTACCCAGTAACTCATGTATAGTCTCACAAAAGCACTATCACTTCCTCAATCTTAAACAGCAAGTCCACTGCAACAACAGCTAATGCACCATATACCTTCCCAATTCCTTTTGGTATCTGAATGCTTATATTGTGATTTATGCACAAGGGCATCAAAATGCATTTAAATCAATGTTATTCAATAGAATTTCAATCTTGCTAAACTTGTAGAAATCTGGTTATTTTACTGTCACATGACAGAACTGCGTGTAATAAAAGAAATGCACAATCTTTGGAAAATAGATTTGAAGTTTTAAACCATCAGCAATACACGCATCTTTAAACACCAAACTACCTTCCTAAGTTCTTCAACCCTTAACCCATTGTGCAAACAAACTTTGATTTTATCCTCTCAAGTCTTCAGGTGTTTCTCAAAGTATATTATCTTTAACTGGAGACCATATTCCAGTCGAGACCAAACCAGTGTCTCAGTGACCATAACATACTTGCCTTTGTACTAGATGTCATATTTATAAAACCCAGGAAATGTGTCTTTTATTTGTGAAAAAAAATCTTCAGTGTGCTACCTCCAATGATTTGTGTGTATACACCTTCAGGTCTCTTTTTGCAGTCCCTTCACTTAAATTGGCATTCCTCAATCTTGCTGTCAAAATGCATCACTCCACATTTCTCTGTATTAAATTTCATTTGCCATGTATCCACCCATTCCAACTGCATGCTTAAGTCATCTTGAAATCTATCACTTGCCTTACCCCCTTTATCTAATTCTATTTTTAAATTCTCTGGGTAATCACCATAGGAACTCATCCTTGTAGAATGTTATCTCCAAAATAATACATGCTTGACGAGAATGATCAACCATTACTTTATATGCATGGTTATATACTATAGTTTAACTTGCCAATCTACTTTAAAATCCATGCTCAAACCTTGGTAAATTGGCTTTGTTTCAAAACAGTATGAAATTCTACAGTATTATGACCACTCAGAAGTCCCTTTCCTGTAAAATTACTGCTAACAGCAGACAAAATACATTAATACCAACATATCCACAATAGGCAGGACCTCAGTGAATCTCTACAATCAATTGACTATAAATAGCAAAAAAAATCAGGTGGGGAGAGAGAGAAAAGGCTACTCTTCAGACTCGTCAAAGAACCACAAATGGAAAATTATTTTCTCCAGACTTTTCAAAGATCATTTCATTTACTTGATTTAGTACTTTACAACTGCTAACCGACTTGAACCATCATATTATGAAGATATACATTCCTCAAAACAATTTTCCAATTAGCATACCAATTTTCAAAACATGGTAGAGATACGAGTGATCTTAAATTATATCAAAGCCAAAACAGGCATGTGTCAATTATAGGTACATTAAATACTACTTAAGAGATCATCCTACATAAATCCCTCAAAAAAGAAATCATACATCAGACAAGACAAAACCCCATTCTCTCACCTTTACCTGCTCTATATGACTTAGCTTGGTTGATTGGCATCGGAGTCATTGGAACATGATACATGTGAGTAGTCTAGAGTGGAAAGAAACAGTGAAGGCTGTCAGTCTGGACAGTGAAAATAAAATTTATACAAGACAGCGAGAGTTTAGAACTGAAACATTAGAGTCAGCATCAATATTGTTTGTTGAGCAGATTCATAAACCTTAATGGTTCATAGGGTGTGAGCATCACTCTCAAAAACATCATTTGTTGTCTATCACATTACATCCATCCATTATTAAACTAGACAGTGCTACACAAATGATTTTCCATATTTAGCTTTTTAAAAAAACAAAAAAAAAATTCAGGCTGGTTACCTGAACTCCTGGGCTAACTGGAACTGGGTATACCACATTCTGCGCATAACACATTGGCTGATTGTACACTGGAGGATGTTGCTGGACCACAATAGATGGACTAGGTTGGGCTTGAGGACGTGGCGGCGTTGGTGTGGTTGTTGGCTTAGGCTGTTAAAATAACAGCAATTCAAGTCACCATTGAAATCCTTAATAGTTAAAAAGACTTTGAAAGCAACTTTAGCAGAATGATGTCATTCCTTCCTGCTGCTAAAGTGGAACTGGAAATCAGTTCCGACAGGTATAATCATGGTGCCGCTAACAGTATAGTTGGATGCCCTTGTTTATTGTATGACTTACACAGCCTCTCAGACTGCTCGCAAACCCGTCATTACCTCCCATTCACCAGCATCTCACCATTTCCTACTTCCACCCTGTTCCCTATGATTATTGCCTCCCTGCAACCAAATCGTCACCATCACTGTCTCCTGCCACTGGCCTGTTCCTGAATCCTCACTGCCTCCCACTTGCTATCCCATTTGCCACACTGCTCCCTCACTATCCCGCACTCCATGAGGAAATAAGACATAAGAGTTTACATAGGCCACACAGACCACCAAGCGTGCCCTGCCATTCACTGAGATCATGGCTAACTTGATCATTCTCAAGTTCACTTTCCTTTTCTACATTTATTGAGTAAAAATCTGTGCCTCAGTCTTGCATGAACTTAAATGACCCAGCCTCTAAAACCCTCTGTGGAATAGAATTCTACAGATTCATTCTCTCAGAAGTAGTTCCACCTCATCATATTCTAACTGGACAATCCCTTATTCTGAGTTTATGTTCTCTATTGTCCAAGGGGAACACAACATCAACATATCACCCTGTCAATTCTCATAAGAATCTTAGATGTTTTAATAAGGCCTCCTCTCATTCTTCTAAACTTGAAGGAGTACATACCCTGCCTATTCAATCTCTCTTTATAAAAAAATCCTAGAACCCGAGGATGTAGTCTTAGAGTCAGGGGCTACCTAAGACAGAGATCAGGAAATACTACTTCTCTCATAGGATAGCGAATCTGTGGAATTCTTTACCACAAAGTTGTTAAGTATATTCAAGGATAAGAGATTTTTTTTTAAAATCAGTAAGAGCAAAGGATATTGAGAGAAGGCAGGAAAGTGAAGTTGAAATTAGATCAGCCATGATATCACTACTAGCACAGCAGACTCGAACAGCCAAATAGCCAACATGTGCTCATGTGGTTTATGGTCTGCCTAATAGAAGAGAGGTCTACAGAGTCCAGAGTCCAATGCACATAATCTTAATAGTAAACAGTCAAAGCTGAGGTCACACAAGATAGAAAGGACAGGTTTCAGCAAAAAACTTTCTTTCTATCCCAGCATACTTTAAATGGAATTGTTCTTTACAATAACAAATTAATATTTCAACTGCAGACTGACAGAAAATAAACTGTCCCTCAAAAGCTATAAACTAATAAAATGGACGGTTACAATAACCAGTCCAATCTATACTTTAAGCAAAGCATACAAATACACAGAACAGAATTGGTTATTTTAAGACACAAATCACTGAAGTTCCTAAACCTTATGCGGCCCCTCTATATATTGTCTAAAATTAGTGCAATTCCTGGCAGTCACTGAAAAAAAAGCAATGAGGACATTAGATATGGATACACTGAAATTGTTTATTGTAGAAGAAACATGGAATATAACTCATCTAATGTATCTCGCCTTTTAGCAGAAAATAATTTTCTTACTACAGTTGCAAAACATATTAATTTTATCACCAAAATGCAGACTTGAGTAATGTCTCCCTCCCTGTTGAGTAATACAAAAAAGAGTTTTCTAATAAGCATAGAAAGATCCAAGGACTGCCCTAACAAGCAAATGAGAAACTAACTTGCCTCAGCAAAATTCCTATAATGTGACATTTTATGTAATCTGGAGTGATTCTCATGGTGCTTCAGCAACTGACCCAATTTGGATTGTGTGGCCATATCCCTCTTGTGGATGTTTGAGAGAGACAAAGGACCTATCAGAATCCTAATATCAACAAGAAATTAACCTTATAGCTATTATTTAAACCCTCATTTCCTTCCACTGTTGGATCTGGATTCTTCTCTTCCCTTGAATTTGAGTGCAAGAGAAACTTCTCTTCAATATTATACTAGAGGAGAACAAATAAGCAGCACAACTTACAGGAGTATAGAAAGTCTTCGGATTGAATTCTTTAGCATTTGGATTCAATGTAGATTTTCTAACTTGTCTGAAAGAGAGAAAAGTTTTAAGATCGTACAGTATTTCAGGCACTATTGGCAGACAACCATCGACCTAAAATGACAACTTTGCTCTGTTCAAAGATGCTGCACAACTTGCAGAGTATCTTCAAAATTTTCTGGTTTATATTTCAGTTTTCCAGCATCCATAGTATTCTGGATTTGTTTAATAATCAGGTTATTTGGGTGGAACGGAGAAATAAGAAAAGGATGATCACTTTACTGGGATTGTATTATAGACCCCCATATAGTCAGAGGGAAATAGAGAAACAAACTTGTAAGGAGATCTCAGCTATCTGTAAGGATAATAGCGTGGGGATGGTCGGGGATTTTATCTTTCCAAACATCGAATGGGACTGCCATAGTGTTAAGGGTTTAGATGGAGAGGAATTTGTTAAGTGTGTACAAGAAAATTTTCTGATTCAGTATGTGGATGCACCTACTAGAGAAGATGCAAAACTTGACCTACTCTTGGGAAATAAGGCAGGGCAGGTGACTGAGGTGTCAGTGGGGGAGCACTTTGGGCCAGCAACCATAATTCTATTCGTTTTAAAATAGTGATGGAAAGATAGACCAGATCTAAAAGTTGAAGTTCTAAATTGGAGAAAGGCCAATTTTGACGGCATTAGGCAAGAACGTTCAAAAGCTGATTGAGGGCAGATGTTCACAGGTAAAGGAATGGCTGCAAAAGGGGGAAGCCTTCAGAAATGAGATAAGAATCCAGAGAAAGTATATTCCTGTCAGGGTGAAAGGGAAGGCTGGTAGCTTTAGGGAATGCTGGATGACTAAAAAAATTGAGGGTTGGGTTAAGAAAAAGAAGGAAGCATTTGTCAGGCATAGACAGGATAGATTGAATGAATCCTTAGAAGAGTTTAAAGGAAGTAGGAGTATACTTAAGAGGGAAATCAGGAGGACAAAAAGGGGACATGAAATAGCTTTGGCAAATAGAGCTTAAGGAGAATCCAAAGGGTTTTTACACATTAAGGACAAAAGGGTAACTGAGAGGGAATAGGGCCCCTCAAAGATCAGCAAAGCAGCCTTTGTGTGGAGCCACAGAAAATGGGAGAGATACAAAACTAACATTTTGCATCAGAATTTACTGTGGAAAAGGATATGGAAGATACAGGAAGTAGGGAAATAGATGCTGACATCTTGCAAAATGTCCATATTACAGAGGAAGTAGTGCTGGATGTCTTGAAACAAAAGGTGGATAAATCCCCAGGACCTCATCAGGTGTACCCCAGAACTCTGTGGGAAGCTAGAGAAGTGATTGCTGGGCCTCTTGCTGAGATATCTATCATCGATAGTCACAGGTGAGGTGCCGGAAGACTGGAGGCTGGCTAATGTGGTGCCACTGTTTAAGAAGGGCAGCAAAGACAAGCCAGGGTACTATAGACCAGTAAGCCTGACCTCGGTGGTGGGCAAGTTGTTGGAGGGAATCCTGAGGGACAGGATGTACATGTATTTGGAAAGGCAGGGACTGTTTAAGGATAGTCAACACGGCTTTGTGTGGGAAATCATGTCTCACAAACTTGATTGAGTTTTTTGAAGTAACCAAGAAGATTGCTGAGGACAGAGCGGTAGATGTGACCTAAATGGTCTTCAGTAAGGCGTTCGACAAAGTTCCCCATGGGAGACTGGTTAGCAAGGTTAGATCTCTCAGAATACAGGGAGAACTAGCCATTTGGATACAGAACTGGCTCAAAGATAGAAGACAGAGGGTGGTGATGGAGGGTTGTTTTTCAGACTGGAGGCCCGTGACCGGTGGAGTGCCTCAAGGATTGGTGCTGGGTCCTCTACTTTTTGTCATTTACATAAATGATTTGGATGTGAGCATAAGAGGTACAGTTAGTAAGTTTGCCAATGACACCAAAATTGGAGGTGTAGTGGACAGCGAAGAGGGTTACCTCAGATTAAAACAGGATCTTGATCAGATGGGCCAATGGGCCGAGAAGTGGCAGATGGAGTTTAATTCAGATAAATATGAGGTGCTGCATTTTGGGAAAGCAAATCTTAGCAGGACTTATACATTTAATGGTAAGGTCCGAGGGAGTGTTGCTGAACAAAGAGACCTTGGAGTGCAGGTTCATAGCTCCTTGAAAATGGAGTTGCAGGTAGATAGGATAGTGAAGGCGGCGTATTGTATGCTTTCTTTTATTGGTTATGTTGCGGCTGTACGGGACATTGGTTAGGCCACTGTTGGAATATTGCGTGCAATTCTGGTCTCCTTCCTATCGGAAAGATGTTGTGACACTTGAAAGGGTTCAGAAAAAGATTTACAAGGATGTTGCCAGGTTGGAGGATTTGAGCTATGGGAAGAGGCTGAACAGGCTGGGGCTTTTTTCCTTGGAGTGTTGTGAGGCTGAAGGGTGACCTTATAGAGGTTGACAAAATTATGAGGGCCATGGAAAGGATAAATAGACAAAGTCTTTTCCCTGGTGTGGGGGAGTCCAGAACTAGAGGACATAGGTTTAGGGTGAGAAGGGAAAGATAAGAGAGAGACCTAAAGGGCAACTTTTGCATTCAGAGGGTGGCACGTGTATGGAATGAGCTGCCAGAGGAAGTGGTGGAGGCTGGTACAATTGCAACATTTAAAAGGCATTTGGATGGGTATATGAATAGGAAGGGTTTGGAGGGATGTGGGCCGGGTGCTAGCAGGTGGGACTAGATTGGGTTGGGATATCTGGTTGGCATGGATGAGTTGGACCGAAGGGTCTGTTTCCATGTTGTACATCTATATGACTACTTCATAGTAAAAGCATTTTGCACTGTCAAATATACATTTTGCAATTTTAAATTGGTTTTAACTCTGATCTTGTATAAAAGCAGCTTGAGAAATAATGACGACTACCAGCTAAACATTAAATAGAAGGAGGCAACAGTTAAGGTTCAATGATTAATCCTTTAGGTGTTTCAAAGGAAGTCACAATCCAAGAGAAGACTGATCAGATGGTAATTTTGCTACAAAGAATCTACAACACAAACCAATTACAACATCTGTGCCACCTCTTCAACTGCAGCTATCTGCCATAATTGCCTTTCTTGCATTCCCTGTGCCCTTCTGCAAATATCTTACTTATTTGAAGCCATCTTTAATACTGTTTGAGAATCTTTATTTCAATAATGTGATAAAGTATCCGAGTTCTTAAGAATCATACGTGGGGAAAAAGCTTTCAAATCATTCACTTGTTTTTGTTTTAATATTCATTCTATATGCTCCCTTGTTATGGGCAGTCTTGTCAATTTATATGCCAAAAAAAAAGTTGTTGCCTCAACTATTGTTAGCCAGACTGAATGTGAAGTTTAAAATTATAACACCTGCGCACTTCAAAAGCAACAGAGTAAACAGCTACAAACAATAAGTGGTGTTAAAGCATTTTAAAATGGAAACCACTAAATTGAAAATGATTTTGATACCAGTATTTTAGGGAATACACCTTGCTTTCAACATTTACCAAGAGATTTGCCACAACTATCATGCACTTCAAATACACTGCAAAATCACTGCTTGTGGTAAAGTTGTAACGTTTGGGCTGGATTTTCCAATCCATGAGATTGCTACTTAAAAAAGAGGGAGCTCTGCATTTCTGAGAGGAAATTCCAATCTCAACTCCTTCAGAAAAGTGGAGTAGACTTCCATTCTGACAGTTCTTTCATAGTGTGGCAATGTCAGGAGAAGACAAACCATGCCCCCTTTTCCATGCAGTAAGTTGGGGTATATTCTGAAATTTAAAAGGTCCTTACAGCTACTTTAACAGCAAAAAGATAAGAGCAATCTTGGTCAGAAGGGTAGGCCGTCAGCTTGGGAAGAGATAGGTGGCAGGGTACTAGGTAAGTAGGGGGTTAGCTGGGTAAGACGCTGAAGGAAGGGGGTAGTATGATATGGTACAAGTTGTTAAGGGTGCTAGGTAACTGAGGTACTGTTTACGGCAGGTCAGGATGGTTCAGCGAAACTGGATTCAGCAGGAGGTGGAGAGACTGGCATTGGTTTCACAGGACCCAGAAACGGGTTCTGGTCCAGTCAGGTCCAGTGCAGCAACAGGGCATCAGGTTGGGTCTGCTGAAAGTTTGCAGTTGGGTCCTGGGGATTCCCAGGTCAGTGTCTGAGGGGTGTAAGTAGTCTGAGGGACTGGTAATTGGGGCACGTGGTGCCAGTACAAGTTTTGTTGAATAGTTTTTCAGTAATGTTCCCTGAACAACTATTTTACCTAATAGCATCAATCTGTCAATGATCCGATTTAAATAGAGACTTTTGGAGGGCTCCAAGGAAATGAATAACCTGCAATCTGCTACAGAGCTTCCACAGGATGCACAACTTCCATCTGGAATGATGGCAGTGTAGCAAGGAAGTTTGCGATCTTACATGTATCACCTGATCATGCAATATTACCATATTAAGAAATCAGACTCCTTTCGAGTTTTATTGAAATTGGGAAGATCCTATGCACATTTATTGCCCACAGACTTCTGCAGTGTTGACGCATTCTGGTTGAACTATTGGTAATATATCATTTCTGGGTGTGCATACGTACTCTGGTGTACCTTCCTTTTTATCCTCTTTTTCTTCTTTTTCTGGCTTACTGGTTGGACCAGTAGTCTGGACGGCCTGGGAAGTCACATCTGGTCCTCTCTTCTGCTCAGAGCTGATTATGTTCGGGGAAGCACTGGGACTGCTTGGTTTGCTGCTACTATTGCTGGTGTTTGCATTTGAGCTGCTCTCACTGACAGATTCTTTGCTACCCGGTTCAATCACTGTTATCTTCTCCTTGATTGGATCCCTGGATTGGTTCTCTGTACTCTCTCTGGACTTAAACTGATCCACAACTGGATCAGTGATTGGAGCAGTCTGCAACTAAGAATGGTGTAAGCTTAAATATATAAACCAACATAAAAAGTCTCAATATTTGTATAACAAGTTACCTAAATCTGATGAAAACGCTATTTAACATACTCGTCGTCAAAATGTTCATGATATTCAAAGTTATATTGTTTAGCTCTATTACATAAAAATATTTCAAACATAACATAAGTCTGCAACAGGGCAAGTTAAGCAAAAGGTAAGGAACGCATTTTTGACATCAGATGAAAAAACAAAAATGTTCTTTATGTTCAAGAAAAATTCAAAATGTTGCACTAGGAATAACTTGAGAAGCAGCAATAGTCTGGAAAAAGACAGCAGAGAACTCCTCCTCAAATGTGCATAACTGTGAAGAGAACAAGTAAAAGACTAATTTAGAAGAAACAGAAAAATCAAAATACTTTTTAAAAAATGGTGGAAGAGAAATGAGAATGGAGTCAATGGCAATTGTTAAACTGGTGGTTTTGTTAAGTCGTAATTTATTTTGCTTCAAAAAAGGATTCCCAATCTGTGGGCTGCAACCCCACTGGGATCATGGAGATCATTATTGGGTCATAGATGCCAATCCTCCAAGGGTAACTGCGGAGAGGAGACTGCCAGATCTGCAGATTTGCCTTGATATGATTAATACAAGTCTGTGAAAGAATTTGGCAAGTTTGTCCTCAGTTCTACAACAAAATTGCATTTAGCTTCGTGAACAGGAATGATACTGAAAATACTCACTCTAAAGTCTTCCCTGAATTTCTTTAAGTCTGCTATCTGTTTCTTATGATCTGAAGCCGATGGAGATGTAGCTGCAAAGAGAAAAACTCAATCATATACAAAACAGGTTACCTGTACCAGTCTGAAATCAAGACACTTGAACTATTTTGAAACAAACAAGTTATTGTATTTAAGTAATTATGCTGTATAATAACAGGCTGAGGCACAAAAGCCTTTTATGAAATATACCCAGATGTGCAATTTATTTTTGTCTGACATTCTTTCAGAGTAGCACAATATTAACTTCTAATTGGGGCTGGAAGATTGAATAAGCATGTTATCTGTGAGATTCAATATTGATGACAAATGCAACAATTAAAATAATGACTGCAATGCCAAACTGCATATGTACACAACTGAAAAGTTTTACAAGTGAATGGGCACCACCTTTTAGATGGGCTGCGAAAAACTACAATTAAGAATTCCTATAAAATTCCTATACCCAAGTTAAGAATCCTCACTTGAAGTTGGAACTGCATTGCTAAAAATCCTGACTTTTAAGTGAATGGTGGATTCGCCTAGGAATCTTGACTATAGCCAGTTAGGTTTCTTTAGACATTTCTCATCCAGAAAAACTAAACTGCATGCTTAGATGCCACATGACACATGAGCAGCACTAAATTTCAAGCTGAAATAGCTTGTGAAACAAATACATTTATTTATTGTACTTTGAGTGTAAAATGTTTAAAACTATTATTCAAAGGCATCTGGATGGGTATATGAATAGGACGGGTTTAGAGGGTTATGGGCCAAGTTCTGGCAGATGGGATTAGGTTAGGATAGGATATCCGGTTGACATGGACAAGTTGGACCGAAGGGTTTGTCTCCATACAGTTCATCTCTATGACTCCAACGCAAATTGACCATGTTCCATCTTGTGGCAGAACCTAGCTGATGCATGAAGCTAAGGTCTCCGGTCCACTTGCACCAACCAACATTTGCCACTAGATGGGACTCGATACAAGCTCCAAATGGAAGCCAGGAGAAGGACTGAAGAATTGACCCTGATTACAAGGGTAAAAAGAGATTGTTGAGACAAGGACAAGGATGAAAGAAGAACAGAGGAATAGAGGATAAGGGCAAAGGCAGAAGCATTATGAAAAAGGTCATGTGCATGCGTAAACCAAAGGAGAGCAAGTCTTTGGCAAACAATATTGAAAATGAAACTGGGAATATTAAATGGATATGGTCAATATTTCATTAACAACATTAAAGTGAAATCACATTAAATCAACACTAGATAGGAACTTACTCTAAAGTCATGTAATACTAACCTTTGATTCCTGGTTTGGTTAAGCTAGGGGGAGTATTACAGATTTCAACAGGCTTTGGATTCTCTTTGTTTACAGAGGGGGAATTCTGCTTCTGTTCCTGAAGTCTGGTTTCCTTAGCTGTAAATGGACAATACACCCGAATTATTTCTGAATTAAATTTATGCATAACCCAGAAATTATAAACTAAACAAGTTTTTTCCCTAAAGGTTAGGCAGAAATAAGTCTTCAATGACATGTCCCAATAATCCATCCTCAGCCACAATTAAGATCCATACACTAGCTCAAGTGCTTAACAAAAGTCAACAGGTAATTTGTGGAATGTGCCAACATTTACTGGACAGTTAGATTCTTGGCACATTGCCACATACTTAAAGACAACTCCTTTCTTTGTGAGACAGTGTTTGGAACAATAATTTGGTAATACACTGAAGGATACAAGCTAAGCAAGCCAATAGATGTCAACTTTTCTGTGAAAGAGCTAAACACATTTTTTCAATGTGTCTTCATAGAACATAGAAGAATACAGCGCAGTACAGGCCCTTCGGCCCTCAATGTTGCGCCGATCCAAGCCCACCTAACCTACACTAGCCCACTATCCTCCATATGCCTACCTAATGCCCACTTAAATGCCCATAATGAGGGAGAGTCCACCACTGCTACTGGCAGGGCATTCCATGAACTCACGACTCGCTGAGTAAAGAACCTACCACTAACATCTGTCCTATACCTACCCCCCTTAATTTAAAGCTATGCCCCCTTGTAATAGCTGACTCCATACGAGGAAAAAGATTCTCACTGTCGACCCTATCTAAACCCCTAATCATCTTATACACCTCTATCAAGTCACCCCTAAACCTTCTTTTCTCCAATGAAAACAACCCCAAGTGCCTCAGCCTTTCCTCATACGATCTTTCTACCATACCAGGCAACATCCTGGTAAACCTCCTCTGCACCCGTTCCAGTGCCTCCACATCCTTCCTATAGTATGGCGACCAAAACTGCACACAATACTCCAGATGCGGCCGCACCAGAGTCTTATACAACTGCAACATGACCTCAGTACTCCGGAACTCAATTCCTCTACCAATAAAAGCCAGTACGCCATATGGCTTCTTCACCGCACTATTTACCTGGGTGGCAACTTTCAAAGATTTGTATACATGGACACCAAGATCCCTCTGCTCATCCACACTACCAAGTATCCGACCGTTAGCCCAGTACCCCTACTTCCTTGCAGCTTATAACAAATTAGACTTAATCCTGTGTTTTGGAGATGTCTGAAGTCTAAAAATTAAGATTGCTGACTATAAATAGGACAATTTGACAGCAATTAACTTTGCCTGCTTGGGTACTCACAGAATCCAGCATTAAGTCATTTAAGAGGATTTCAACAAAGACCCCTCTTAGAATGTCGAACCTGAAAACAATCTTTTGGTGGCGGGGGGAGGGAATAAAGCAGCACTATGAAACTAACAGTTGGAAAGTAGTATTCCAGGTTTCATTAGACCTGGGTATGGAAAGATTTAACAGAGTGATGAAGTGTCCACAGCAGTGTTTGCGACATGGATGTAATACTTGATAATTATATGCGTTATGAACAGACCAAATCCCCTCAAAACATGTCAGGGAGATGTTACTTATTTTAAAGGCAAGTGCCTGGCATTGCATTCCGGATACAATTTGATTGGTCAAACCTTTGTCTTGAAGAAAAACACTATATTCATATACTACGGTTACAATACAATTAAAAAAAGATTGGAATAACAACTCTATTGGAAAACTTAACAGATTATTTAACTGCCATCATTCTATCAGGGAATGAACCCAAACCATTAATGGGAAGGCGGGAGTGGGGGGGGGGGGAAGAGAAAGACAGAGGGAGGAGGGGGTGGAGAGAGGAGGAGAAGGGGGGGCGAGAGAGAAGGGGGGGAGGGAGAGAGAGAGAGAGAGAGAGAGAGAGAGAGAGAGAGAGAGAGAGAGAGAGAGAGAAGAGAGAGAGAGAGAGAGAGAGAGAGAGAGAGAGAGGAGGGCGAGAGGAGAGAGAGAGAGAGGGGGGGGCGAGAGAGAGAGAGAGAGGAGGGCGAGAGAGAGAGAGAGAGAGGGGGGGGCGAGAGAGAGAGAGAGGGGGGGCGAGAGAGAGAGAGGGGGGGGCGAGAGAGAGAGAGAGAGAGAGGGGGGGGGCGAGAGAGAGAGAGAGAAGGGGGGCGAGAGAGAGAGAGAGAAGGGGGGCGAGAGAGAGAGAGAGAAGGGGGGCGAGAGAGAGAGAGAGAAGGGGGGCGAAAGAGAGAGAGAGAGAGAGAGAGAGAGAGAGAGAGAGATGAGAGAGAGAGAGGGGGGGCGAGCGAGAGAGAGAGAGAGGGGGCGAGAGAGAGAGGGGGGGCGAGAGAGAGAGAGGGGGGGCGAGAGAGAGAGGGGGGGGCGAGAGAGAGAGAGGGGGGGGCGAGAGAGAGAGAGGGGGGGGCGGAGAGAGAGAGGGGGGGGCGAGAGAGAGAGGGGGGGGCCGAGCGAGCGAGAGAGAGAGGGGGCGAGAGAGAGAGGGGGGGGGCGAGAGAGAGAGGGGGGGGGCGAGAGAGAGAGGGGGGGGAGAGAGAGAGAGGGGGGGGCGAGAGAGAGAGAGGGGGGGAGAGAGAGAGGGGGGGGCGAGAGAGAGGGGGGCGAGAGAGAGAGAGGGGGGGCGAGAGAGAGAGAGAGAGAGGGGGGGCGAGGAGAGAGAGGGAGGGGGGGCGAGAGAGAGAGAGAGAAGGGGGGCGAGAGAGAGAGAGAGAGAGAGAGAGAGGGGGGGCGAGAGAGAGAGAGAGAGAGAGAGGGGGGCGAGAGAGAGAGAGAGAGAGGAGGGGGCGAGAGGAGAGAGAGGAGAGGGGGGGCGAGAGAGAGAGAGAGAGGGGGGGCGAGAGAGAGAGAGAGAGAGAGAGAGGGGGGGCGAGAGAGAGAGAGAGAGGGGGGGCGAGAGAGAGAGAGAGAGAGAGGGGGGCAGAGAGAGAGAGAGAGAGAGAAGGGGGGCGAGAGAGAGAGAGAGAGAGAGAGGGGGGGGCGAGAGAGAGAGAGAGAGAGGGGGGGGGGCGAGAGAGAGAGAGAGGGGGGGCGAGAGAGAGAGAGGGGGGCGGGCGAGAAGGGGGGGCGGGCGAGAAGGGGGGGCGGGCGAGAGGGGGGGCGGGCGAGAAGGGGGGCGGCGAGAAGGGGGGGCGGGCGAGAAGGGGGGGCGGGCGAGAAGGGGGGGAGGGCGAGGAAGGGGGGGCGGGCGAGAAGGGGGGCGGGCGAGAAGGGGGGGCGGGCGGAGAAGGGGGGCGGGCGAGAAGGGGGGCGGGCGAGAAGGGGGGGCGGGCGAGAAGGGGGGGCGGGCGAGAAGGGGGGCGGGCGGGAGGGGGGGGGGCGGCGGAGGGGGGGGCGGCGGGAGGGGGGGGCGGGCGGGAGGGGGGGGCGGGCGGGAGGGGGGGCGGGCGGGAGGGGGGGCGGGGCGGGAAGGGGGGGGCGGGCGGGAAGGGGGGGCGGCGGGAAGGGGGGGCGGGCGGGAAGGGGGGGGGCGGGCGGGAAGGGGGGGCGGGCGGGAAGGGGGGGGCGGGCGGGAAGGGGGGGGCGGGCGGGAAGGGGGGGGCGGGCGGGAAGGGGGGGGCGGGCGGGAAGGGGGGGGGGGGGAGGGGGGGCGGGCGGGAAGGGGGGCGGGCGGGAAGGGGGGCGGGCGGGAGCGGCGGAAGGGGGGGGCGGGCGGGAAGGGGGGGGGGCGGGAAGGGGGGGGCGGGCGGGGAAGGGGGGCGGGCGGGGGAAGGGGGGGGCGGGCGGGAAGGGGGGGCGGGCGAGAAGGGGGGGGCGGCGAGAGGGGGGGGCGGGGGCGAGAAGGGGGGGCGGGGGGGCGGAAGGGGGGGGGGTTGGGCGAGAAGGGGGGGGCGGGCGGGCGAGCGAGGGGGCGGGCGGGGGGGCGAGAAGGGGGGGGGCGGGCGCGGGCGAGAAGGGGGGGCGGGCGGGCGAGGAAGGGGGGGCGGGCGGGCGAGAAGGGGGGGCGGGCGGGCGAGAAGGGGGGGCGGGCGGGCGGAAGGGGGGGCGGGCGGGCGAGAGGGGGGGCGGGCCGGCGAGAAGGGGGGCGGGCGGGCGAGAGGGGCGAGAAGGGGGGGGCGGGCGGGCGAGAAGGGGGGGCGGGCGGGCGAGAGGGGGGGCGGGCGGGCGAGAAGGGGGCGGCGGCGAGAAGGGGGGCGGGCCGGGCGAGAAGGGGGGCGGGCGGGCGAGAAGGGGGGCGGGCGGGCGAGAAGGGGGGGCGGGCGGCGAGAAGGGGGGGCGGTGCGGGCGAGAAGGGGGGGCCGGGCGGGCGAGAAGGGGGGGCGGGCGGGCGGAGAAGGGGGGGGCGGGCGGGCGAGGAAGGGGGGGCGGGGCGGGGCGAGAAGGGGGGGCGGGCGGGCGAGAAGGGGGGGCGGGCGGGCGAGAGGGGGGGGCGGGCGGGCGAGAAGGGGGCGGGCGGGCGGAGGGGCGGCGGCGGGCGAGAAGGGGGGGCGGGCGGGCGAGAAGGGGGGGCGGGCGGGCGAGGAAGGGGGGGCGGGGCGGGCGAGAGGGGGGCGGGCGGGCGAGAAGGGGGGCGGGCGGGCGAGAAGGGGGCGTCTGCGGAGGC